>NW_024376481.1:0-53487 GCF_016808335.1 Panicum virgatum
GTTCGGCCCGTTTTGCACCGAGTTTCGTAAGGCAACCAATTCCCGAATGCACCCAAATAGTACGAACGCACCAAAACGTCAATTTAGGGTCCAACGGTGGATAGGGTGAAAATTCCGATGCGACTTTCGTGGCACGAATTTGCACTAGTTCGGCCCGTTTTGCACCGAGTTTCGTAAGGCAACCAAAGGTCCCGAATGCACCAAATAGTATGAAACGCACAAAAACGTCAGTTTAGGGTCCAACGGTGGATCGGGTGCGTTCGTTGCGAAAAATTGATGCGACTTCGTGGCACGAACGATGCACTAGTTCGGCCCCGTTTTGCACCGAGTTTCGTAAGGCAACCAAACGGCCCGAATGCACCCAAATAGTATGAAACGCACCAAAACGTCATTTTTAGGGTCCAATGGGGAGGATCGGTGTTTCGTTGCTAAAAATTCCGACGCGACTTCGGCACGAACTTTTGCACTAGTTTCGGCCCGTTTTGCACCGAGTTTCGTAAGGCAACCAACGTCCCGAATGCACCCAAATAGTACGAAACGCACCAAAACGTTATTTAGGGGTCCAACATGTGGATGGTGTTCGTGCGAAAAATTCCGATGCGACTTCGTGGCACGAACTTTTGCACTAGTTCGCCCCCGTTTTGCACCGAGTTTCGTAAGGCAACCAAACGGTCCGAATGCACCCAAATAGTATGAAACGCACAAAACGTCAGTTTAGGGTCCAATGTGGATAGGGTGTTCGTTGCGAAAAATCCGATGCGACTTCGTGGCACGAACTTTGCACTAGTTCGTCCCGTTTTGCACCGAGTTTCGTAAGGCAACCAAACGGTCCCGAATGCACCCAAATAGTACGAAACGCACCAAAACGTCAGTTTTAGGGTCCAATGGAGGATCGGTGTGTTCGTTGCTAAAAATTCCGACGACTTCGTGGCACGAATTTTGCACTAGTTCGGCCCGTTTTGCACCGAGTTTCGTAAGGCAACCAAACGGTCCCGAATGCACCAACATAGTATGAAACGCACCGAAACGTTCAGTTTAGGGTCCCAAAAACCGGGGTGCAAGCGGTGCGTTTGTTGCGAAAAATTCTGATGGTGATTTCGTGGCATGAACTGTTTGCACTAGTTCGGCCCGTTTTGCACCGAGTTTCTGTAAGGCAACCAAACGGTCCGAATGCACCCAAATAGTATGAAACGGACCAAAACGTAGTTTAGGGTCCAACATGGTGGATCGGGTATCTTCGTTGCGAAAAATTCCGCGTGACTTCGTGGCACGAACTATTGCACTAGTTTGGCTCGTTTTGCACCGAGTTTCGTAAGGCAATCAAATGGTCCCGAATGCAGCCAAATAGTATGAAACGCACCAAAACGTCATTTTAGGGTCCAATGGGGAGGATCTGGTGTGTTCATTGCTAAAAATTCCGACGCGACTTCGTGGCACGAAATTTTGCACTAGTTCTCCCCGTTTTGCTCCGAGTTTCGTAAGGCAACCAAACGGTCCCGAATGCACCCAAATAGTACGAAACGCACCAAAACGTCAGTTTAGGGTCCAACGATGTGGATGGGGTGCGTTCGTTGCGAGAAATTCCGATGCGACTTCGTGGCACGAACTTTTGCACTAGTTCGGCCCGTTTTGTACCGAGTTTCGTAAGGCAACCAAACAATCCCGAATGCACCCAATAGTATGAAACGTACCAAAACTTCAGTTTAGGGCCCAATGGGGTGGATCGGGTGCGTTCGTTGCGAAAAATTCCGATGTGACTTCGTGGCATGAACTGTTGCACTAGTTCGGCCCGTTTGCACCGAGTTTCGTAAGGCAACCAAACGGTCCCGAATGCACCCAAATAGTACGAAACGCACCAAAACGTCGGTTTAGGGTCCAATGGGGAGGATCTGGTGTGTTCATTGCAAAAAATTCCGACGCGACTTCGTGGCACGAACTTTTGCACTAGTTCGGCCCGTTTTGCACCGAGTTTCGTAAGGCAACCAACAGTCCCGAATGCAACCAAATAGTACGAAATGCACCAAAACGTTTGTTTAGGGTCCAACAAGGTGGATCAGGTGCGTTCGTTGCGGAAAAATTCTGATGCGACTTTGTGGAAAGAACTTTTGCACTGGTTCGGCCTGTTTTGCACCGAGTTTCGTAAGGCAACCAAATGGTCCCGAATGCACCCAAATAGTATGAAACGCACCAAAACGTCAGTTTAGTGTTCAACGTGGTGGATCGGGTGCGTTCGTGGCGAAAAATTCCGATGCGACTTCGTGGCACGAACTATTGCACTAGTTCGGCCCGTTTTGCACCGAGTTTCGAAAGGCAACCAAACAGTCCCAAATGCACTCAAATAGTACGAAACGCACCAAAATGTCAGTTTAGGGTCCAACGGTGTGGATAGGGTGAATTCGTTGCGAAAAATTCCGATGCGACTTCGTGGCACAAACTTTTGCACTAGTTCGGCCCGTTTTGCACCCAGTTTTGTAAGGCAACCAAACAGTCCCGAATGCACTCAAATAGTACGAAACGCAGCAAAATGTCAGTTTAGGGTCCAACGGTGTGGATAGGGTGAATTCGTTGCGAAAAAATCTGATGCGACTTCGTGGCACGAACTATTGCACTAGTTCGGCCCGTTTTGCACCGAGTTTCGTAAGGCAACCAAACGGTCCCGAATGCACCCAAATAGTATGAAACGCACCAAAACGTCATTTTAGGGTCCAATGGGAAGGATCTGGTGTGTTCGTTGCTAAAAATTCCGACGCGACTTCATGGCACGAAATTTTGCACTAGTTCTCCCCGTTTTGCTCCGAGTTTCGTAAGGCAACCAAACGGTCCCGAATGCACCAAAATAGTATGAAACGCACCGAAACGTCAGTTTAGGGGCCAACGGGGTGCATGCGGTGCGTTTGTTGCGAAAAATTCTGATGTGATTTCGTGGCATGAACTGTTGCACTAGTTCGGCCCGTTTTGCACCGAATTTCGTAAGGCAACCAAACAGTCCCGAATGCCCTCAAATAGTACGAAACGCAGCAAAATGTTAGTTTAGGGTCCAACGGTGTGGATAGGGTGAATTCGTTGCGAAAAAATCTGATGCGACTTCGTGGCACGAACTATTGCACTAGTTCGGCCCGTTTTGCACCGAGTTTCGTAAGGCAACCAAATGGTCCCGAATGCACCCAAATAGTATGAAACGAACCAAAACGTCATTTTAGGGTCCAACAAGGTGGACCGGGTGCGTTCGTTGCGAAAACTACTGATGCAACTTCGTGGCACGAACTTTTGCACTAGTTCGGCCCGTTTTGCACCGAGTTTCGTAAGGCAACCAAACGGTCCCGAATGCACCCAAATAGTACGAAACACACCAAAACGTCAGTTTAGGGTCCAACAAGGAGGATCGGGTGCGTTCGTTGCGAAAAATTCTGATGCAACTTCGTGGCACGAACTTTTGCACTAGTTCGGCCCGTTTTGCACCGAGTTTCGTAAGGCAACCAAACGGTCCCGAATGCACCCAAATAGTATGAAACGGACTAAAACGTTAGTTTAGGGTCCAACATGGTGGATCGGGTATCTTCGTTGCGAAAAATTCCGCGTGACTTCGTGGCACGAACTATTGCACTAGTTTGGCTCGTTTTGCACCGAGTTTCGTAAGGCAATCAAACGGGCCCGAATGCAGCCAAATAGTATGAAACGCACCAAAACGTCATTTTAGGGTCCAATGGGGAGGATCTGGTGTGTTCATTGCTAAAAATTCCGACGCGACTTCGTGGCACGAAATTTTGCACTAGTTCTCCCCGTTTTGCTCCGAGTTTCGTAAGGCAACCAAACGGTCCCGAATGCACCCAAATAGTACGAAACGCACCAAAACGTCAGTTTAGGGTCCAACGATGTGGATGGGGTGCGTTCGTTGCGAGAAATTCCGATGCGACTTCGTGGCACGAACTTTTGCACTAGTTCGGCCCGTTTTGTACCGAGTTTCGTAAGGCAACCAAACAATCCCGAATGCACCCAAATAGTATGAAACGTACCAAAACTTCAGTTTAGGGCCCAATGGGGTGGATCGGGTGCGTTCGTTGCGAAAAATTCCGATGTGACTTCGTGGCATGAACTGTTGCACTAGTTCGGCCCGTTTTGCACCGAGTTTCGTAAGGCAACCAAACGGTCCCGAATGCACCCAAATAGTACGAAACGCACCAAAACGTCGGTTTAGGGTCCAATGGGGAGGATCTGGTGTGTTCATTGCAAAAAATTCCGACGCGACTTCGTGGCACGAACTTTTGCACTAGTTCGGCCCGTTTTGCACCGAGTTTCGTAAGGCAACCAAACAGTCCCGAATGCAACCAAATAGTACGAAATGCACCAAAACGTTTGTTTAGGGTCCAACAAGGTGGATCAGGTGCGTTCGTTGCGGAAAAATTCTGATGTGACTTTGTGGAAAGAACTTTTGCACTGGTTCGGCCTGTTTTGCACCGAGTTTCGTAAGGCAACCAAATGGTCCCGAATGCACCCAAATAGTATGAAACGCACCAAAACGTCAGTTTAGTGTTCAACGTGGTGGATCGGGTGCGTTCGTGGCGAAAAATTCCGATGCGACTTCGTGGCACGAACTATTGCACTAGTTCGGCCCGTTTTGCACCGAGTTTCGAAAGGCAACCAAACAGTCCCAAATGCACTCAAATAGTACGAAACGCACCAAAATGTCAGTTTAGGGTCCAACGGTGTGGATAGGGTGAATTCGTTGCGAAAAATTCCGATGCGACTTCGTGGCACAAACTTTTGCACTAGTTCGGCCCGTTTTGCACCCAGTTTCGTAAGGCAACCAAACGGTCCCGAATGCACCCAAATAGTACAAAATGCACCAAAACGTCAGTTTAGGGTCCAACAAGGTGGACCGGGTGCGTTCGTTGCGAAAAATATGGATGCAACTTCGTGGCACGAACTTTTGCACTAGTTCGGCCCGTTTTGCACCCAGTTTCGTAAGGCAACCAAACGGTCCCGAATGCACCCAAATAGTACAAAATGCACCAAAACGTCAGTTTAGGGTCCAACAAGGTGGACCGGGTGCGTTCGTTGCGAAAAATACTGATGCAACTTCGTGGCACGAACTTTTGCACTAGTTCGGCCCGTTTTGCACCGAGTTTCGTAAGGCAACCAAACGGTCCCGAATGCACCCAAATAGTATGAAATGCACCAAAACGTTAGTTTAGGGTCCAACATGGTGGATCGGGTGTCTTCGTTGCGAAAAAATCCGACGCGACTTCGTGGCACGAACTATTGCACTAGTTCGGCCCGTTTTGCACCGAGTTTCGTAAGGCAACCAAACGGTCCCGAATGTAGCCAAATAGTATGAAACGCACCAAAACATCATTTTAGGGTCCAATGGGGAGGATCTGGTGTGTTCGTTGCTAAAAATTCCGATGCGAATTCGTGGCACGAAATTTTGCACTAGTTCTCCCCGTTTTGCTCCGAGTTTCGTAAGGCAACCAAACGGTCCCGAATGCACCCAAATAGTACGAAACGCACCAAAACGTCAGTTTAGGGTCCAACGATGTGGATGGGGTGCGTTCGTTGCGAAAAATTCCAATGCGACTTCGTGGCACTAACTTTTGCACTAGTTCGGCCTGTTTTGTACCGAGTTTCGTAAGGCAACCAAACAGTACCGAATGCACCCAAATAGTATGAAACGTACCAAAACTTCAGTTTAGGGTCCAATGGGGTGGATCAGGTGCGTTCGTTGCGAAAAATTCTGATGTGACTTCGTGGCATGAACTGTTGCACTAGTTCGGCCCGTTTTGCACCGAGTTTCGTAAGGCAACCAAACGGTCCCGAATGCACCCAAATAGTACGAAACGCACCAAAACGTCAGTTTAGGGTCCAATGGGGAGGATCTGGTGTGTTCATTGCTAAAAATTCCGACGCGACTTCGTGGCACGAACTTTTGCACTAGTTCGGCCCGTTTTGCACCGAGTTTCGTAAGGCAACCAAATAGTCCCGAATGCACTCAAATAGTACGAAACGCACCAAAATGTCAATTTAGGGTCCAACGGTGTGGATAGGGTGAATTCGATGCGAAAAATTCCGACGCGACTTCGTGGCACGAACTATTGCACTAGTTCGGCCCGTTTTGCACCGAGTTTCGTAAGGCAACCAAATGGTCCCGAATGCACCCAAATAGTATGAAACGAACCAAAACGTCATTTTGGGGTCCAACAAGGTGGACCGGGTGCGTTCGTTGCGAAAACTACTGATGCAACTTCGTGGCACGAACTTTTGCACTAGTTCGGCCCGTTTTGCACCGAGTTTCGTAAGGCAACCAAACGGTCCCGAATGCACCCAAATAGTACGAAACACACCAAAACGTCAGTTTAGGGTCCAACAAGGAGGATCGGGTGCGTTCGTTGCGAAAAATTCTGATGCAACTTCGTGGCACGAACTTTTGCACTAGTTCGGCCCGTTTTGCACCGAGTTTCGTAAGGCAACCAAACGGTCCCGAATGCACCCAAATAGTATGAAACGCACCAAAACGTTAGTTTAGGGTCCAACATGGTGGATCGGGTATCTTCGTTGCGAAAAATTCCGCGTGACTTCGTGGCACGAACTATTGCACTAGTTTGGCTCGTTTTGCACCGAGTTTCGTAAGGCAATCAAACGGTCCCGAATGCAGCCAAATAGTATGAAACGCACCAAAACGTCATTTTAGGGTCCGATGGGGAGGATCTGGTGTGTTCATTGCTAAAAATTCCGACGCGACTTCGTGGCACGAAATTTTGCACTAGTTCTCCCCGTTTTGCTCCGAGTTTCGTAAGGCAACCAAACGGTCCCGAATACACCCAAATAGTACGAAACGCACCAAAACGTCAGTTTAGGGTCCAACGATGTGGATGGGGTGCGTTCGTTGCGAGAAATTCCGATGCGACTTCGTGGCACGAACTTTTGCACTTGTTCGGCCCGTTTTGTACCGAGTTTCGTAAGGCAACCAAACAATCCTGAATGCACCCAAATAGTATGAAACGTACCAAAACTTCAGTTTAGGGCCCAATGGGGTGGATCGGGTGTGTTCGTTGCGAAAAATTCCGATGTGACTTCGTGGCATGAACTGTTGCACTAGTTCGGCCCGTTTTGCACCGAGTTTCGTAAGGCAACCAAACGGTCCCGAATGCACCCAATGTACGAAACACACCAAAACGTCGGTTTAGGGTCCAATGGGGAGGATCTGGTGTGTTCATTGCTAAAAATTCCGACGCGACTTCGTGGCACGAACTTTTGCACTAGTTCGGCCCGTTTTGCACCGAGTTTCGTAAGGCAACCAAACAGTCCCGAATGCAACCAAATAGTACGAAATGCACCAAAACGTTTGTTTAGGGTCCAACAAGGTGGATCAGGTGCGTTCGTTGCGGAAAAATTCTGATGCGACTTTGTGGAAAGAACTTTTGCACTGGTTCGGCCTGTTTTGCACCGAGTTTCGTAAGGCAACCAAATGGTCCCGAATGCACCCAAATAGTATGAAACGCACCAAAACGTCAGTTTAGTGTTCAACGTGGTGGATCGGGTGCGTTCGTGGCGAAAAATTCCGATGCGACTTCGTGGCACGAACTATTGCACTAGTTCGGCCCGTTTTGCACCGAGTTTCGAAAGGCAACCAAACAGTCCCGAATGCACTCAAATAGTACGAAACGCACCAAAATGTCAGTTTAGGGTCCAACGGTGTGGATAGGGTGAATTCGTTGCGAAAAATTCCGATGCGACTTCGTGGCACAAACTTTTGCACTAGTTCGGCCCGTTTTGCACCCAGTTTCGTAAGGCAACCAAACGGTCCCGAATGCACCCAAATAGTACAAAATGCACCAAAACGTCAGTTTAGGGTCCAACAAGGTGGACCGGGTGCGTTCGTTGCGAAAAATATGGATGCAACTTCGTGGCACGAACTTTTGCACTAGTTCGGCCCGTTTTGCACCCAGTTTCGTAAGGCAACCAAACGGTCCCGAATGCACCCAAATAGTACAAAATGCACCAAAACGTCAGTTTAGGGTCCAACAAGGTGGATCGGGTGCGTTCGTTGCGAAAAATACTGATGCAACTTCGTGGCACGAACTTTTGCACTAGTTCGGCCCGTTTTGCACCGAGTTTCGTAAGGCAACCAAACGGTCCCGAATGCACCCAAATAGTATGAAATGCACCAAAACGTTAGTTTAGGGTCCAACATGGTGGATCGGGTGTCTTCGTTGCGAAAAATTCCGACGCGACTTCGTGGCACGAACTATTGCACTAGTTCGGCCCGTTTTGCACCGAGTTTCGTAAGGCAACCAAACGGTCCCGAATGTAGCCAAATAGTATGAAACGCACCAAAACATCATTTTAGGGTCCAATGGGGAGGATCTGGTGTGTTCGTTGCTAAAAATTCCGATGCGAATTCGTGGCACGAAATTTTGCACTAGTTCTCCCCGTTTTGCTCCGAGTTTCGTAAGGCAACCAAACGGTCCCGAATGCACCCAAATAGTACGAAACGCACCAAAACGTCAGTTTAGGGTCCAACGATGTGGATGGGGTGCGTTCGTTGCGAAAAATTCCAATGCGACTTCGTGGCACTAACTTTTGCACTAGTTCGGCCTGTTTTGTACCGAGTTTCGTAAGGCAACCAAACAGTACCGAATGCACCCAAATAGTATGAAACGTACCAAAACTTCAGTTTAGGGTCCAATGGGGTGGATCAGGTGCGTTCGTTGCGAAAAATTCTGATGTGACTTCGTGGCATGAACTGTTGCACTAGTTCGGCCCGTTTTGCACCGAGTTTCGTAAGGCAACCAAACGGTCCCGAATGCACCCAAATAGTACGAAACGCACCAAAACGTCAGTTTAGGGTCCAATGGGGAGGATCTGGTGTGTTCATTGCTAAAAATTCCGACGCGACTTCGTGGCACGAACTTTTGCACTAGTTCGGCCCGTTTTGCACCGAGTTTCGTAAGGCAACCAAATAGTCCCGAATGCACTCAAATAGTACGAAACGCACCAAAATGTCAATTTAGGGTCCAACGGTGTGGATAGGGTGAATTCGATGCGAAAAATTCCGACGCGACTTCGTGGCACGAACTATTGCACTAGTTCGGCCTGTTTTGCACCGAGTTTCGTAAGGCAACCAAATGGTCCCGAATGCACCCAAATAGTATGAAACGAACCAAAACGTCATTTTGGGGTCCAACAAGGTGGACCGGGTGCGTTCGTTGCGAAAACTACTGATGCAACTTCGTGGCACGAACTTTTGCACTAGTTCGGCCCGTTTTGCACCGAGTTTCGTAAGGCAACCAAACGGTCCCGAATGCACCCAAATAGTACGAAACACACCAAAACGTCAGTTTAGGGTCCAACAAGGAGGATCGGGTGCGTTCGTTGCGAAAAATTCTGATGCAACTTCGTGGCACGAACTTTTGCACTAGTTCGGCCCGTTTTGCACCGAGTTTCGTAAGGCAACCAAACGGTCCCGAATGCACCCAAATAGTATGAAACGCACCAAAACGTTAGTTTAGGGTCCAACATGGTGGATCGGGTATCTTCGTTGCGAAAAATTCTGCGTGACTTCGTGGCACGAACTATTGCACTAGTTTGGCTCGTTTTGCACCGTGTTTCGTAAGGCAATCAAACGGTCCCGAATGCAGCCAAATAGTATGAAACGCACCAAAACGTCATTTTAGGGTCCGATGGGGAGGATCTGGTGTGTTCATTGCTAAAAATTCCGACGCGACTTCGTGGCACGAAATTTTGCACTAGTTCTCCCCGTTTTGCTCCGAGTTTCGTAAGGCAACCAAACGGTCCCGAATGCACCCAAATAGTACGAAACGCACCAAAACGTCAGTTTAGGGTCCAACGATGTGGATGGGGTGCGTTCGTTGCGAGAAATTCCGATGCGACTTCGTGGCACGAACTTTTGCACTTGTTCGGCCCGTTTTGTACCGAGTTTCGTAAGGCAACCAAACAATCCCGAATGCACCCAAATAGTATGAAACGTACCAAAACTTCAGTTTAGGGCCCAATGGGGTGGATCGGGTGCGTTCGTTGCGAAAAATTCCGATGTGACTTCGTGGCATGAACTGTTGCACTAGTTCGGCCCGTTTTGCACCGAGTTTCGTAAGGCAACCAAACGGTCCCTAATGCACCCAATGTACGAAACACACCAAAACGTCGGTTTAGGGTCCAATGGGGAGGATCTGGTGTGTTCATTGCTAAAAATTCCGACGCGACTTCGTGGCACGAACTTTTGCACTAGTTCGGCCCGTTTTGCACCGAGTTTCGTAAGGCAACCAAACAGTCCCGAATGCAACCAAATAGTACGAAATGCACCAAAACGTTTGTTTAGGGTCCAACAAGGTGGATCAGGTGCGTTCGTTGCGGAAAAATTCTGATGCGACTTTGTGGAAAGAACTTTTGCACTGGTTCGGCCTGTTTTGCACCGAGTTTCGTAAGGCAACCAAATGGTCCCGAATGCACCCAAATAGTATGAAACGCACCAAAACGTCAGTTTAGTGTTCAACGTGGTGGATCGGGTGCGTTCGTGGCGAAAAATTCCGATGCGACTTCGTGGCACGAACTATTGCACTAGTTCGGCCCGTTTTGCACCGAGTTTCGAAAGGCAACCAAACAGTCCCGAATGCACTCAAATAGTACGAAACGCACCAAAATGTCAGTTTAGGGTCCAACGGTGTGGATAGGGTGAATTCGTTGCGAAAAATTCCGATGCGACTTCGTGGCACAAACTTTTGCACTAGTTCGGCCCGTTTTGCACCCAGTTTCGTAAGGCAACCAAACGGTCCCGAATGCACCCAAATAGTACAAAATGCACCAAAACGTCAGTTTAGGGTCCAACAAGGTGGACCGGGTGCGTTCGTTGCGAAAAATATGGATGCAACTTCGTGGCACGAACTTTTGCACTAGTTCGGCCCGTTTTGCACCCAGTTTCGTAAGGCAACCAAACGGTCCCGAATGCACCCAAATAGTACAAAATGCACCAAAACGTCAGTTTAGGGTCCAACAAGGTGGACCGGGTGCGTTCGTTGCGAAAAATACTGATGCAACTTCGTGGCACGAACTTTTGCACTAGTTCGGCCCGTTTTGCACCGAGTTTCGTAAGGCAACCAAACGGTCCCGAATGCACCCAAATAGTATGAAACGCACCAAAACGTTAGTTTAGGGTCCAACATGGTGGATCGGGTGTCTTCGTTGCGAAAAATTCCGACGTGACTTCGTGGCACGAACTATTGCACTAGTTCGGCCCGTTTTGCACCGAGTTTCGTAAGGCAACCAAACGGTCCCGAATGTAGCCAAATAGTATGAAACGCACCAAAACATCATTTTAGGGTCCAATGGGGAGGATCTGGTGTGTTCGTTGCTAAAAATTCCGATGCGAATTCGTGGCACGAAATTTTGCACTAGTTCTCCCCGTTTTGCTCCGAGTTTCTTAAGGCAACCAAACGGTCCCGAATGCACCCAAATAGTACGAAACGCACCAAAACGTCAGTTTAGGGTCCAACGATGTGGATGGGGTGCGTTCGTTGCGAAAAATTCCAATGCGACTTCGTGGCACTAACTTTTGCACTAGTTCGGCCCGTTTTGTACCGAGTTTCGTAAGGCAACCAAACAGTACCGAATGCACCCAAATAGTATGAAACGTACCAAAACTTCAGTTTAGGGTCCAATGGGGTGGATCAGGTGCGTTCGTTGCGAAAAATTCTGATGTGACTTCGTGGCATGAACTGTTGCACTAGTTCGGCCCGTTTTGCACCGAGTTTCGTAAGGCAACCAAACGGTCCCGAATGCACCCAAATAGTACGAAACGCACCAAAACGTCAGTTTAGGGTCCAATGGGGAGGATCTGGTGTGTTCATTGCTAAAAATTCCGACGCGACTTCGTGGCACGAACTTTTGCACTAGTTCGGCCCGTTTTGCACCGAGTTTCGTAAGGCAACCAAATAGTCCCGAATGCACTCAAATAGTACGAAACGCACCAAAATGTCAATTTAGGGTCCAACGGTGTGGATAGGGTGAATTCGATGCGAAAAATTCCGACGCGACTTCGTGGCACGAACTATTGCACTAGTTCGGCCCGTTTTGCACCGAGTTTCGTAAGGCAACCAAACGGTCCCGAATGCACCCAAATAGTACGAAACGCACCAAAACGTCAGTTTAGGGTCCAATGGGGAGGATCTGGTGTGTTCATTGCTAAAAATTCCGACGTGACTTCGTGGCACGAACTTTTGCACTAGTTCGGCCTGTTTTGCACCGAGTTTCGTAAGGCAACCAAATAGTCCCGAATGCACTCAAATAGTACGAAACGCACCAAAATGTCAATTTAGGGTCCAACGGTGTCGATAGGGTGAATTCGATGCGAAAAATTCCGATGCGACTTCGTGGCACGACCTTTTGCACCAGTTCGGCCCGTTTTGCACCCAGTTTCGTAAGGCAACCAAACAGTCCCGAATGCACTCAAATAGTACGAAACGCAGCAAAATGTCAGTTTAGGGTCCAACGGTGTGGATAGGGTGAATTCGTTGCGAAAAAATCTGATGCGACTTCGTGGCACGAACTATTGCACTAGTTCGGCCCGTTTTGCACCGAGTTTCGTAAGGCAACCAAACGGTCCCGAATGCACCCAAATAGTATGAAACGCACCAAAACGTCATTTTAGGGTCCAAAGGGGAGGATCTGGTGTGTTCGTTGCTAAAAATTCCGACGCGACTTCATGGCACGAAATTTTGCACTAGTTCTCCCCGTTTTGCTCCGAGTTTCGTAAGGCAACCAAACGGTCCCGAATGCACCAAAATAGTATGAAACGCACCGAAACGTCAGTTTAGGGTCCAACGGGGTGCATGGGGTGCGTTTGTTGCGAAAAATTCTGATGTGATTTCGTGGCATGAACTGTTGCACTAGTTCGGCCCGTTTTGTACCGAGTTTCGAAAGGCAACCAAACAGTCCCGAATGCACTCAAATAGTACGAAACGCAGCAAAATGTTAGTTTAGGGTCCAACGGTGTGGATAGGGTGAATTCGTTGCGAAAAAATCTGATGCGACTTCGTGGCACGAACTATTGCACTAGTTCGGCCCGTTTTGCACCGAGTTTCGTAAGGCAACCAAATGGTCCCGAATGCACCCAAATAGTATGAAACGAACCAAAACGTCATTTTAGGGTCCAACAAGGTGGACTGGGTGCGTTCGTTGCGAAAACTACTGATGCAACTTCGTGGCACGAACTTTTGCACTAGTTCGGCCCGTTTTGCACCGAGTTTCGTAAGGCAACCAAACGGTCCCGAATGCACCCAAATAGTACGAAACACACCAAAACGTCAGTTTAGGGTCCAACAAGGAGGATCGGGTGCGTTCGTTGCGAAAAATTCTGATGCAACTTCGTGGCACGAACTTTTGCACTAGTTCGGCCCGTTTTGCACCGAGTTTTGTAAGGCAACCAAACGGTCCCGAATGCACCCAAATAGTATGAAACGCACCAAAACGTTAGTTTAGGGTCCAACATGGTGGATCGGGTATCTTCGTTGCGAAAAATTCCGCGTGACTTCGTGGCACGAACTATTGCACTAGTTTGGCTCGTTTTGCACCGAGTTTCGTAAGGCAATCAAACGTTCCCGAATGCAGCCAAATAGTATGAAACGCACCAAAACGTCATTTTAGGGTCCAATGGGGAGGATCTGGTGTGTTCATTGCTAAAAATTCCGACGCGACTTCGTGGCACGAAATTTTGCACTAGTTCTCCCCGTTTTGCTCCGAGTTTCGTAAGGCAACCAAACGGTCCCGAATGCACCCAAATAGTACGAAACGCACCAAAACGTCAGTTTAGGGTCCAACGATGTGGATGGGGTGCGTTCGTTGCGAGAAATTCAGATGCGACTTCGTGGCACGAACTTTTGCACTAGTTCGGCCCGTTTTGTACCGAGTTTCGTAAGGCAACCAAACAATCCCGAATGCACCCAAATAGTATGAAACGTACTAAAACTTCAGTTTAGGGCCCAATGGGGTGGATCGGGTGCGTTCGTTGCGAAAAATTCCGATGTGACTTCGTGGCATGAACTGTTGCACTAGTTCGGCCCGTTTTGCACCGAGTTTCGTAAGGCAACCAAACGGTCCCGAATGCACCCAAATAGTACGAAACGCACCAAAACATCGGTTTAGGGTCCAATGGGGAGGATCTGGTGAGTTCATTGCTAAAAATTCCGACGCGACTTCGTGGCACGAACTTTTGCACTAGTTCGGCCCGTTTTGCACCGAGTTTCGTAAGGCAACCAAACAGTCCCGAATGCAACCAAATAGTACGAAATGCACCAAAACGTTTGTTTAGGGTCCAACAAGGTGGATCAGGTGCGTTCGTTGCGGAAAAATTCTGATGCGACTTTGTGGAAAGAACTTTTGCACTGGTTCGGCCTGTTTTGCACCGAGTTTCGTAAGGCAACCAAATGGTCCCGAATGCACCCAAATAGTATGAAACGCACCAAAACGTCAGTTTAGTGTTCAACGTGGTGGATCGGGTGCGTTCGTGGCGAAAAATTCCGATGCGACTTCGTGGCACGAACTATTGCACTAGTTCGGCCCGTTTTGCACCGAGTTTCGAAAGGCAACCAAACAGTCCCGAATGCACTCAAATAGTACGAAACGCACCAAAATGTCAGTTTAGGGTCCAACGGTGTGGATAGGGTGAATTCGTTGCGAAAAATTCCGATGCGACTTCGTGGCACAAACTTTTGCACTAGTTCGGCCCGTTTTGCACCCAGTTTCGTAAGGCAACCAAACGGTCCCGAATGCACCCAAATAGTACAAAATGCACCAAAACGTCAGTTTAGGGTCCAACAAGGTGGACCGGGTGCGTTCGTTGCGAAAAATATGGATGCAACTTCGTGGCACGAACTTTTGCACTAGTTCGGCCCGTTTTGCACCCAGTTTCGTAAGGCAACCAAACGGTCCCGAATGCACCCAAATAGTACAAAATGCACCAAAACGTCAGTTTAGGGTCCAACAAGGTGGACCGGGTGCGTTCGTTGCGAAAAATACTGATGCAACTTCGTGGCACGAACTTTTGCACTAGTTCGGCCCGTTTTGCACCGAGTTTCGTAAGGCAACCAAACGGTCCCGAATGCACCCAAATAGTATGAAATGCACCAAAACGTTAGTTTAGGGTCCAACATGGTGGATCGGGTGTCTTCGTTGCGAAAAATTCCGACGCGACTTCGTGGCACGAACTATTGCACTAGTTCGGCCCGTTTTGCACCGAGTTTCGTAAGGCAACCAAACGGTCCCGAATGTAGCCAAATAGTATGAAACGCACCAAAACATCATTTTAGGGTCCAATGGGGAGGATCTGGTGTGTTCGTTGCTAAAAATTCCGATGCGAATTCGTGGCACGAAATTTTGCACTAGTTCTCCCCGTTTTGCTCCGAGTTTCGTAAGGCAACCAAACGGTCCCGAATGCACCCAAATAGTACGAAACGCACCAAAACGTCAGTTTAGGGTCCAACGATGTGGATGGGGTGCGTTCGTTGCGAAAAATTCCAATGCGACTTCGTGGCACTAACTTTTGCACTAGTTCGGCCCGTTTTGTACCGAGTTTCGTAAGGCAACCAAACAGTACCGAATGCACCCAAATAGTATGAAACGTACCAAAACTTCAGTTTAGGGTCCAATGGGGTGGATCAGGTGCGTTCGTTGCGAAAAATTCTGATGTGACTTCGTGGCATGAACTGTTGCACTAGTTCGGCCCGTTTTGCACCGAGTTTCGTAAGGCAACCAAACGGTCCCGAATGCACCCAAATAGTACGAAACGCACCAAAACGTCAGTTTAGGGTCCAATGGGGAGGATCTGGTGTGTTCATTGCTAAAAATTCCGACGCGACTTCGTGGCACGAACTTTTGCACTAGTTCGGCCCGTTTTGCACCGAGTTTCGTAAGGCAACCAAATAGTCCCGAATGCACTCAAATAGTACGAAACGCACCAAAATGTCAATTTAGGGTCCAACGGTGTGGATAGGGTGAATTCGATGCGAAAAATTCCGATGCGACTTCGTGGCACGACCTTTTGCAATAGTTCGGCCCGTTTTGCACCCAGTTTCGTAAGGCAACCAAACAGTCCCGAATGCACTCAAATAGTACGAAACGCAGCAAAATGTCAGTTTAGGGTCCAACGGTGTGGATAGGGTGAATTCGTTGCGAAAAAATCTGATGCGACTTCGTGGCACGAACTATTGCACTAGTTCGGCCCGTTTTGCACCGAGTTTCGTAAGGCAACCAAACGGTCCCGAATGCACCCAAATAGTATGAAACGCACCAAAACGTCATTTTAGGGTCCAATGGGGAGGATCTGGTGTGTTCGTTGCTAAAAATTCCGACGCGACTTCATGGCACGAAATTTTGCACTAGTTCTCCCCGTTTTGCTCCGAGTTTCGTAAGGCAACCAAACGGTCCCGAATGCACCAAAATAGTATGAAACGCACCGAAACGTCAGTTTAGGGTCCAACGGGGTGCATGGGGTGCGTTTGTTGCGAAAAATTCTGATGTGATTTCGTGGCATGAACTGTTGCACTAGTTCGGCCCGTTTTGTACCGAGTTTCGAAAGGCAACCAAACAGTCCCGAATGCACTCAAATAGTACGAAACGCAGCAAAATGTTAGTTTAGGGTCCAACGGTGTGGATAGGGTGAATTCGTTGCGAAAAAATCTGATGCGACTTCGTGGCACGAACTATTGCACTAGTTCGGCCCGTTTTGCACCGAGTTTCGTAAGGCAACCAAATGGTCCCGAATGCACCCAAATAGTATGAAACGAACCAAAACGTCATTTTAGGGTCCAACAAGGTGGACTGGGTGCGTTCGTTGCGAAAACTACTGATGCAACTTCGTGGCACGAACTTTTGCACTAGTTCGGCCCGTTTTGCACCGAGTTTCGTAAGGCAACCAAACGGTCCCGAATGCACCCAAATAGTACGAAACACACCAAAACGTCAGTTTAGGGTCCAACAAGGAGGATCGGGTGCGTTCGTTGCGAAAAATTCTGATGCAACTTCGTGGCACGAACTTTTGCACTAGTTCGGCCCGTTTTGCACCGAGTTTTGTAAGGCAACCAAACGGTCCCGAATGCACCCAAATAGTATGAAACGCACCAAAACGTTAGTTTAGGGTCCAACATGGTGGATCGGGTATCTTCGTTGCGAAAAATTCCGCGTGACTTCGTGGCACGAACTATTGCACTAGTTTGGCTCGTTTTGCACCGAGTTTCGTAAGGCAATCAAACGTTCCCGAATGCAGCCAAATAGTATGAAACGCACCAAAACGTCATTTTAGGGTCCAATGGGGAGGATCTGGTGTGTTCATTGCTAAAAATTCCGACGCGACTTCGTGGCACGAAATTTTGCACTAGTTCTCCCCGTTTTGCTCCGAGTTTCGTAAGGCAACCAAACGGTCCCGAATGCACCCAAATAGTACGAAACGCACCAAAACGTCAGTTTAGGGTCCAACGATGTGGATGGGGTGCGTTCGTTGCGAGAAATTCAGATGCGACTTCGTGGCACGAACTTTTGCACTAGTTCGGCCCGTTTTGTACCGAGTTTCGTAAGGCAACCAAACAATCCCGAATGCACCCAAATAGTATGAAACGTACCTAAAACTTCAGTTTAGGGCCCAATGGGGTGGATCGGGTGCGTTCGTTGCGAAAAATTCCGATGTGACTTCGTGGCATGAACTGTTGCACTAGTTCGGCCCGTTTTGCACCGAGTTTCGTAAGGCAACCAAACGGTCCCGAATGCACCCAAATAGTACGAAACGCACCAAAACATCGGTTTAGGGTCCAATGGGGAGGATCTGGTGAGTTCATTGCTAAAAATTCCGACGCGACTTCGTGGCACGAACTTTTGCACTAGTTCGGCCCGTTTTGCACCGAGTTTCGTAAGGCAACCAAACAGTCCCGAATGCAACCAAATAGTACGAAATGCACCAAAACGTTTGTTTAGGGTCCAACAAGGTGGATCAGGTGCGTTCGTTGCGGAAAAATTCTGATGCGACTTTGTGGAAAGAACTTTTGCACTGGTTCGGCCTGTTTTGCACCGAGTTTCGTAAGGCAACCAAATGGTCCCGAATGCACCCAAATAGTATGAAACGCACCAAAACGTCAGTTTAGTGTTCAACGTGGTGGATCGGGTGCGTTCGTGGCGAAAAATTCCGATGCGACTTCGTGGCACGAACTATTGCACTAGTTCGGCCCGTTTTGCACCGAGTTTCGAAAGGCAACCAAACAGTCCCGAATGCACTCAAATAGTACGAAACGCACCAAAATGTCAGTTTAGGGTCCAACGGTGTGGATAGGGTGAATTCGTTGCGAAAAATTCCGATGCGACTTCGTGGCACAAACTTTTGCACTAGTTCGGCCCGTTTTGCACCCAGTTTCGTAAGGCAACCAAACGGTCCCGAATGCACCCAAATAGTACAAAATGCACCAAAACGTCAGTTTAGGGTCCAACAAGGTGGACCGGGTGCGTTCGTTGCGAAAAATATGGATGCAACTTCGTGGCACGAACTTTTGCACTAGTTCGGCCCGTTTTGCACCCAGTTTCGTAAGGCAACCAAACGGTCCCGAATGCACCCAAATAGTACAAAATGCACCAAAACGTCAGTTTAGGGTCCAACAAGGTGGACCGGGTGCGTTCGTTGCGAAAAATACTGATGCAACTTCGTGGCACGAACTTTTGCACTAGTTCGGCCCGTTTTGCACCGAGTTTCGTAAGGCAACCAAACGGTCCCGAATGCACCCAAATAGTATGAAATGCACCAAAACGTTAGTTTAGGGTCCAACATGGTGGATCGGGTGTCTTCGTTGCGAAAAATTCCGACGCGACTTCGTGGCACGAACTATTGCACTAGTTCGGCCCGTTTTGCACCGAGTTTCGTAAGGACAACCAAACGGTCCCGAATGTAGCCAAATAGTATGAAACGCACCAAAACATCATTTTAGGGTCCAATGGGGAGGATCTGGTGTGTTCGTTGCTAAAAATTCCGATGCGAATTCGTGGCACGAAATTTTGCACTAGTTCTCCCCGTTTTGCTCCGAGTTTCGTAAGGCAACCAAACGGTCCCGAATGCACCCAAATAGTACGAAACGCACCAAAACGTCAGTTTAGGGTCCAACGATGTGGATGGGGTGCGTTCGTTGCGAAAAATTCCAATGCGACTTCGTGGCACTAACTTTTGCACTAGTTCGGCCCGTTTTGTACCGAGTTTCGTAAGGCAACCAAACAGTACCGAATGCACCCAAATAGTATGAAACGTACCAAAACTTCAGTTTAGGGTCCAATGGGGTGGATCAGGTGCGTTCGTTGCGAAAAATTCTGATGTGACTTCGTGGCATGAACTGTTGCACTAGTTCGGCCCGTTTTGCACCGAGTTTCGTAAGGCAACCAAACGGTCCCGAATGCACCCAAATAGTACGAAACGCACCAAAACGTCAGTTTAGGGTCCAATGGGGAGGATCTGGTGTGTTCATTGCTAAAAATTCCGACGCGACTTCGTGGCACGAACTTTTGCACTAGTTCGGCCCGTTTTGCACCGAGTTTCGTAAGGCAACCAAATAGTCCCGAATGCACTCAAATAGTACGAAACGCACCAAAATGTCAATTTAGGGTCCAACGGTGTGGATAGGGTGAATTCGATGCGAAAAATTCCGATGCGACTTCGTGGCACGACCTTTTGCAATAGTTCGGCCCGTTTTGCACCCAGTTTCGTAAGGCAACCAAACAGTCCCGAATGCACTCAAATAGTACGAAACGCAGCAAAATGTCAGTTTAGGGTCCAACGGTGTGGATAGGGTGAATTCGTTGCGAAAAAATCTGATGCGACTTCGTGGCACGAACTATTGCACTAGTTCGGCCCGTTTTGCACCGAGTTTCGTAAGGCAACCAAACGGTCCCGAATGCACCCAAATAGTATGAAACGCACCAAAACGTCATTTTAGGGTCCAATGGGGAGGATCTGGTGTGTTCGTTGCTAAAAATTCCGACGCGACTTCATGGCACGAAATTTTGCACTAGTTCTCCCCGTTTTGCTCCGAGTTTCGTAAGGCAACCAAACGGTCCCGAATGCACCAAAATAGTATGAAACGCACCGAAACGTCAGTTTAGGGTCCAACGGGGTGCATGGGGTGCGTTTGTTGCGAAAAATTCTGATGTGATTTCGTGGCATGAACTGTTGCACTAGTTCGGCCCGTTTTGTACCGAGTTTCGAAAGGCAACCAAACAGTCCCGAATGCACTCAAATAGTACGAAACGCAGCAAAATGTTAGTTTAGGGTCCAACGGTGTGGATAGGGTGAATTCGTTGCGAAAAAATCTGATGCGACTTCGTGGCACGAACTATTGCACTAGTTCGGCCCGTTTTGCACCGAGTTTCGTAAGGCAACCAAATGGTCCCGAATGCACCCAAATAGTATGAAACGAACCAAAACGTCATTTTAGGGTCCAACAAGGTGGACTGGGTGCGTTCGTTGCGAAAACTACTGATGCAACTTCGTGGCACGAACTTTTGCACTAGTTCGGCCCGTTTTGCACCGAGTTTCGTAAGGCAACCAAACGGTCCCGAATGCACCCAAATAGTACGAAACACACCAAAACGTCAGTTTAGGGTCCAACAAGGAGGATCGGGTGCGTTCGTTGCGAAAAATTCTGATGCAACTTCGTGGCACGAACTTTTGCACTAGTTCGGCCCGTTTTGCACCGAGTTTTGTAAGGCAACCAAACGGTCCCGAATGCACCCAAATAGTATGAAACGCACCAAAACGTTAGTTTAGGGTCCAACATGGTGGATCGGGTATCTTCGTTGCGAAAAATTCCGCGTGACTTCGTGGCACGAACTATTGCACTAGTTTGGCTCGTTTTGCACCGAGTTTCGTAAGGCAATCAAACGTTCCCGAATGCAGCCAAATAGTATGAAACGCACCAAAACGTCATTTTAGGGTCCAATGGGGAGGATCTGGTGTGTTCATTGCTAAAAATTCCGACGCGACTTCGTGGCACGAAATTTTGCACTAGTTCTCCCCGTTTTGCTCCGAGTTTCGTAAGGCAACCAAACGGTCCCGAATGCACCCAAATAGTACGAAACGCACCAAAACGTCAGTTTAGGGTCCAACGATGTGGATGGGGTGCGTTCGTTGCGAGAAATTCAGATGCGACTTCGTGGCACGAACTTTTGCACTAGTTCGGCCCGTTTTGTACCGAGTTTCGTAAGGCAACCAAACAATCCCGAATGCACCCAAATAGTATGAAACGTACTAAAACTTCAGTTTAGGGCCCAATGGGGTGGATCGGGTGCGTTCGTTGCGAAAAATTCCGATGTGACTTCGTGGCATGAACTGTTGCACTAGTTCGGCCCGTTTTGCACCGAGTTTCGTAAGGCAACCAAACGGTCCCGAATGCACCCAAATAGTACGAAACGCACCAAAACATCGGTTTAGGGTCCAATGGGGAGGATCTGGTGAGTTCATTGCTAAAAATTCCGACGCGACTTCGTGGCACGAACTTTTGCACTAGTTCGGCCCGTTTTGCACCGAGTTTCGTAAGGCAACCAAACAGTCCCGAATGCAACCAAATAGTACGAAATGCACCAAAACGTTTGTTTAGGGTCCAACAAGGTGGATCAGGTGCGTTCGTTGCGGAAAAATTCTGATGCGACTTTGTGGAAAGAACTTTTGCACTGGTTCGGCCTGTTTTGCACCGAGTTTCGTAAGGCAACCAAATGGTCCCGAATGCACCCAAATAGTATGAAACGCACCAAAACGTCAGTTTAGTGTTCAACGTGGTGGATCGGGTGCGTTCGTGGCGAAAAATTCCGATGCGACTTCGTGGCACGAACTATTGCACTAGTTCGGCCCGTTTTGCACCGAGTTTCGAAAGGCAACCAAACAGTCCCGAATGCACTCAAATAGTACGAAACGCACCAAAATGTCAGTTTAGGGTCCAACGGTGTGGATAGGGTGAATTCGTTGCGAAAAATTCCGATGCGACTTCGTGGCACAAACTTTTGCACTAGTTCGGCCCGTTTTGCACCCAGTTTCGTAAGGCAACCAAACGGTCCCGAATGCACCCAAATAGTACAAAATGCACCAAAACGTCAGTTTAGGGTCCAACAAGGTGGACCGGGTGCGTTCGTTGCGAAAAATATGGATGCAACTTCGTGGCACGAACTTTTGCACTAGTTCGGCCCGTTTTGCACCCAGTTTCGTAAGGCAACCAAACGGTCCCGAATGCACCCAAATAGTACAAAATGCACCAAAACGTCAGTTTAGGGTCCAACAAGGTGGACCGGGTGCGTTCGTTGCGAAAAATACTGATGCAACTTCGTGGCACGAACTTTTGCACTAGTTCGGCCCGTTTTGCACCGAGTTTCGTAAGGCAACCAAACGGTCCCGAATGCACCCAAATAGTATGAAATGCACCAAAACGTTAGTTTAGGGTCCAACATGGTGGATCGGGTGTCTTCGTTGCGAAAAATTCCGACGCGACTTCGTGGCACGAACTATTGCACTAGTTCGGCCCGTTTTGCACCGAGTTTCGTAAGACAACCAAACGGTCCCGAATGTAGCCAAATAGTATGAAACGCACCAAAACATCATTTTAGGGTCCAATGGGGAGGATCTGGTGTGTTCGTTGCTAAAAATTCCGATGCGAATTCGTGGCACGAAATTTTGCACTAGTTCTCCCCGTTTTGCTCCGAGTTTCGTAAGGCAACCAAACGGTCCCGAATGCACCCAAATAGTACGAAACGCACCAAAACGTCAGTTTAGGGTCCAACGATGTGGATGGGGTGCGTTCGTTGCGAAAAATTCCAATGCGACTTCGTGGCACTAACTTTTGCACTAGTTCGGCCCGTTTTGTACCGAGTTTCGTAAGGCAACCAAACAGTACCGAATGCACCCAAATAGTATGAAACGTACCAAAACTTCAGTTTAGGGTCCAATGGGGTGGATCAGGTGCGTTCGTTGCGAAAAATTCTGATGTGACTTCGTGGCATGAACTGTTGCACTAGTTCGGCCCGTTTTGCACCGAGTTTCGTAAGGCAACCAAACGGTCCCGAATGCACCCAAATAGTACGAAACGCACCAAAACGTCAGTTTAGGGTCCAATGGGGAGGATCTGGTGTGTTCATTGCTAAAAATTCCGACGCGACTTCGTGGCACGAACTTTTGCACTAGTTCGGCCCGTTTTGCACCGAGTTTCGTAAGGCAACCAAATAGTCCCGAATGCACTCAAATAGTACGAAACGCACCAAAATGTCAATTTAGGGTCCAACGGTGTGGATAGGGTGAATTCGATGCGAAAAATTCCGATGCGACTTCGTGGCACGACCTTTTGCAATAGTTCGGCCCGTTTTGCACCCAGTTTCGTAAGGCAACCAAACAGTCCCGAATGCACTCAAATAGTACGAAACGCAGCAAAATGTCAGTTTAGGGTCCAACGGTGTGGATAGGGTGAATTCGTTGCGAAAAAATCTGATGCGACTTCGTGGCACGAACTATTGCACTAGTTCGGCCCGTTTTGCACCGAGTTTCGTAAGGCAACCAAACGGTCCCGAATGCACCCAAATAGTATGAAACGCACCAAAACGTCATTTTAGGGTCCAATGGGGAGGATCTGGTGTGTTCGTTGCTAAAAATTCCGACGCGACTTCATGGCACGAAATTTTGCACTAGTTCTCCCCGTTTTGCTCCGAGTTTCGTAAGGCAACCAAACGGTCCCGAATGCACCAAAATAGTATGAAACGCACCGAAACGTCAGTTTAGGGTCCAACGGGGTGCATGGGGTGCGTTTGTTGCGAAAAATTCTGATGTGATTTCGTGGCATGAACTGTTGCACTAGTTCGGCCCGTTTTGTACCGAGTTTCGAAAGGCAACCAAACAGTCCCGAATGCACTCAAATAGTACGAAACGCAGCAAAATGTTAGTTTAGGGTCCAACGGTGTGGATAGGGTGAATTCGTTGCGAAAAAATCTGATGCGACTTCGTGGCACGAACTATTGCACTAGTTCGGCCCGTTTTGCACCGAGTTTCGTAAGGCAACCAAATGGTCCCGAATGCACCCAAATAGTATGAAACGAACCAAAACGTCATTTTCGGGTCCAACAAGGTGGACCGGGTGCGTTCGTTGCGAAAACTACTGATGCAACTTCGTGGCACGAACTTTTGCACTAGTTCGGCCCGTTTTGCACCGAGTTTCGTAAGGCAACCAAACGGTCTCGAATGCACCCAAATAGTATGAAACACACCAAAACGTCAGTTTAGGGTCCAACAAGGAGGATCGGGTGCGTTCGTTGCGAAAAATTCTGATGCAACTTCGTGGCACGAACTTTTGCACTAGTTCAGCCCGTTTTGCACCGAGTTTCGTAAGGCAACCAAACGGTCCCGAATGCACCCAAATAGTATGAAACGCACCAAAACGTTAGTTTAGGGTCCAACATGGTGGATCGGGTATCTTCGTTGCGAAAAATTCCGCGTGACTTCGTGGCACGAACTATTGCACTAGTTTGGCTCGTTTTGCACCGAGTTTCGTAAGGCAATCAAACGTTCCCGAATGCAGCCAAATAGTATGAAACGCACCAAAACGTCATTTTAGGGTCCAATGGGGAGGATCTGGTGTGTTCATTGCTAAAAATTCCGACGCGACTTCGTGGCACGAAATTTTGCACTAGTTCTCCCCGTTTTGCTCCGAGTTTCGTAAGGCAACCAAACGGTCCCGAATGCACCCAAATAGTACGAAACGCACCAAAACGTCAGTTTAGGATCCAACGATGTGGATGGGGTGCGTTCGTTGCGAGAAATTCCGATGCGACTTCGTGGCACGAACTTTTGCACTAGTTCGGCCCGTTTTGTACCGAGTTTCGTAAGGCAACCAAACAATCCCGAATGCACCCAAATAGTATGAAACGTACCAAAACTTCAGTTTAGGGCCCAATGGGGTGGATCGGGTGCGTTCGTTGCGAAAAATTCCGATGTGACTTCGTGGCATGAACTGTTGCACTAGTTCGGCCCGTTTTGCACCGAGTTTCGTAAGGCAACCAAACGGTCCCGAATGCACCCAAATAGTACGAAACGCACCAAAACATCGGTTTAGGGTCCAATGGGGAGGATCTGGTGTGTTCATTGCTAAAAATTCCGACGCGACTTCGTGGCACGAACTTTTGCACTAGTTCGGCCCGTTTTGCACCGAGTTTCGTAAGGCAACCAAACAGTCCCGAATGCAACCAAATAGTACGAAATGCACCAAAACGTTTGTTTAGGGTCCAACAAGGTGGATCAGGTGCGTTCGTTGCGGAAAAATTCTGATGCGACTTTGTGGAAAGAACTTTTGCACTGGTTCGGCCTGTTTTGCACCGAGTTTCGTAAGGCAACCAAATGGTCCCGAATGCACCCAAATAGTATGAAACGCACCAAAACGTCAGTTTAGTGTTCAACGTGGTGGATCGGGTGCGTTCGTGGCGAAAAATTCCGATGCGACTTCGTGGCACGAACTATTGCACTAGTTCGGCCCGTTTTGCACCGAGTTTCGAAAGGCAACCAAACAGTCCCGAATGCACTCAAATAGTACGAAACGCACCAAAATGTCAGCTTAGGGTCAAACGGTGTGGATAGGGTGAATTCGTTGCGAAAAATTCCGATGCGACTTCGTGGCACAAACTTTTGCACTAGTTCGGCCCGTTTTGCACCCAGTTTCGTAAGGCAACCAAACGGTCCCGAATGCACCCAAATAGTACAAAATGCACCAAAACGTCAGTTTAGGGTCCAACAAGGTGGACCGGGTGCGTTCGTTGCGAAAAATATGGATGCAACTTCGTGGCACGAACTTTTGCACTAGTTCGGCCCGTTTTGCACCCAGTTTCGTAAGGCAACCAAACGGTCCCGAATGCACCCAAATAGTACAAAATGCACCAAAACGTCAGTTTAGGGTCCAACAAGGTGGACCGGGTGCGTTCGTTGCGAAAAATACTGATGCAACTTCGTGGCACGAACTTTTGCACTAGTTCGGCCCGTTTTGCACCGAGTTTCGTAAGGCAACCAAACGGTCCCGAATGCACCCAAATAGTATGAAATGCACCAAAACGTTAGTTTAGGGTCCAACATGGTGGATCGGGTGTCTTCGTTGCGAAAAATTCCGACGCGACTTCGTGGCACGAACTATTGCACTAGTTCGGCCCGTTTTGCACCGAGTTTCGTAAGGCAACCAAACGGTCCCGAATGTAGCCAAATAGTATGAAACGCACCAAAACATCATTTTAGGGTCCAATGGGGAGGATCTGGTGTGTTCGTTGCTAAAAATTCCGATGCGAATTCGTGGCACGAAATTTTGCACTAGTTCTCCCCGTTTTGCTCCGAGTTTCGTAAGGCAACCAAACGGTCCCGAATGCACCCAAATAGTACGAAACGCACCAAAACGTCAGTTTAGGGTCCAACGATGTGGATGGGGTGCGTTCGTTGCGAAAAATTCCAATGCGACTTCGTGGCACTAACTTTTGCACTAGTTCGGCCCGTTTTGTACCGAGTTTCGTAAGGCAACCAAACAGTACCGAATGCACCCAAATAGTATGAAACGTACCAAAACCTCAGTTTAGGGTCCAATGGGGTGGATCAGGTGCGTTCGTTGCGAAAAATTCTGATGTGACTTCGTGGCATGAACTGTTGCACTAGTTCGGCCCGTTTTGCACCGAGTTTCGTAAGGCAACCAAACGGTCCCGAATGCACCCAAATAGTACGAAACGCACCAAAACGTCAGTTTAGGGTCCAATGGGGAGGATCTGGTGTGTTCATTGCTAAAAATTCCGACGCGACTTCGTGGCACGAACTTTTGCACTAGTTCGGCCCGTTTTGCACCGAGTTTCGTAAGGCAACCAAATAGTCCCGAATGCACTCAAATAGTACGAAACGCACCAAAATGTCAATTTAGGGTCCAACGGTGTGGATAGGGTGAATTCGATGCGAAAAATTCCGACGCGACTTCGTGGCACGAACTATTGCACTAGTTCGGCCCGTTTTGCACCGAGTTTCGTAAGGCAACCAAACGGTCCCGAATGCACCCAAATAGTACGAAACGCACCAAAACGTCAGTTTAGGGTCCAATGGGGAGGATCTGGTGTGTTCATTGCTAAAAATTCCGACGCGACTTCGTGGCACGAACTTTTGCACTAGTTCGGCCTGTTTTGCACCGAGTTTCGTAAGGCAACCAAATAGTCCCGAATGCACTCAAATAGTACGAAACGCACCAAAATGTCAATTTAGGGTCCAACGGTGTGGATAGGGTGAATTCGATGCGAAAAATTCCGATGCGACTTCGTGGCACGACCTTTTGCACTAGTTCGGCCCGTTTTGCACCCAGTTTCGTAAGGCAACCAAACAGTCCCGAATGCACTCAAATAGTACGAAACGCAGCAAAATGTCAGTTTAGGGTCCAACGGTGTGGATAGGGTGAATTCGTTGCGAAAAAATCTGATGCGACTTCGTGGCACGAACTATTGCACTAGTTCGGCCCGTTTTGCACCGAGTTTCGTAAGGCAACCAAACGGTCCCGAATGCACCCAAATAGTATGAAACGCACCAAAACGTCATTTTAGGGTCCAATGGGGAGGATCTGGTGTGTTCGTTGCTAAAAATTCCGACGCGACTTCATGGCACGAAATTTCGCACTAGTTCTCCCCGTTTTGCTCCGAGTTTCGTAAGGCAACCAAACGGTCCCGAATGCACCAAAATAGTATGAAACGCACCGAAACGTCAGTTTAGGGTCCAACGGGGTGCATGGGGTGCGTTTGTTGCGAAAAATTCTGATGTGATTTCGTGGCATGAACTGTTGCACTAGTTCGGCCCGTTTTGTACCGAGTTTCGAAAGGCAACCAAACAGTCCCGAATGCACTCAAATAGTACGAAACGCAGCAAAATGTTAGTTTAGGGTCCAACGGTGTGGATAGGGTGAATTCGTTGCGAAAAAATCTGATGCGACTTCGTGGCACGAACTATTGCACTAGTTCGGCCCGTTTTGCACCGAGTTTCGTAAGGCAACCAAATGGTCCCGAATGCACCCAAATAGTATGAAACGAACCAAAACGTCATTTTAGGGTCCAACAAGGTGGACCGGGTGCGTTCGTTGCGAAAACTACTGATGCAACTTCGTGGCACGAACTTTTGCACTAGTTCGGCCCAGTTTTGCACCGAGTTTCGTAAGGCAACCAAACGGTCCCGAATGCACCCAAATAGTATGAAATGCACCAAAACGTTAGTTTAGGGTCCAACATGGTGGATCGGGTGTCTTCGTTGCGAAAAATTCCGACGCGACTTCGTGGCACGAACTATTGCACTAGTTCGGCCCGTTTTGCACCGAGTTTCGTAAGGCAACCAAACGGTCCCGAATGTAGCCAAATAGTATGAAACGCACCAAAACATCATTTTAGGGTCCAATGGGGAGGATCTGGTGTGTTCGTTGCTAAAAATTCCGATGCGAATTCGTGGCACGAAATTTTGCACTAGTTCTCCCCGTTTTGCTCCGAGTTTCGTAAGGCAACCAAACGGTCCCGAATGCACCCAAATAGTACGAAACGCACCAAAACGTCAGTTTAGGGTCCAACGATGTGGATGGGGTGCGTTCGTTGCGAAAAATTCCAATGCGACTTCGTGGCACTAACTTTTGCACTAGTTCGGCCCGTTTTGTACCGAGTTTCGTAAGGCAACCAAACAGTACCGAATGCACCCAAATAGTATGAAACGTACCAAAACTTCAGTTTAGGGTCCAATGGGGTGGATCAGGTGCGTTCGTTGCGAAAAATTCTGATGTGACTTCGTGGCATGAACTGTTGCACTAGTTCGGCCCGTTTTGCACCGAGTTTCGTAAGGCAACCAAACGGTCCCGAATGCACCCAAATAGTACGAAACGCACCAAAACGTCAGTTTAGGGTCCAATGGGGAGGATCTGGTGTGTTCATTGCTAAAAATTCCGACGCGACTTCGTGGCACGAACTTTTGCACTAGTTCGGCCCGTTTTGCACCGAGTTTCGTAAGGCAACCAAATGGTCCCGAATGCACCCAAATAGTATGAAACGAACCAAAACGTCATTTTAGGGTCCAACAAGGTGGACCGGGTGCGTTCGTTGCGAAAACTACTGATGCAACTTCGTGGCACGAACTTTTGCACTAGTTCGGCCCGTTTTGCACCGAGTTTCGTAAGGCAACCAAACGGTCCCGAATGCACCCAAATAGTACGAAACACACCAAAACGTCAGTTTAGGGTCCCACAAGGAGGATCGGGTGCGTTCGTTGCGAAAAATTCTGATGCAACTTCGTGGCACGAACTTTTGCACTAGTTCGGCCCGTTTTGCACCGAGTTTCGTAAGGCAACCAAACGGTCCCGAATGCACCCAAATAGTATGAAACGCACCAAAACGTTAGTTTAGGGTCCAACATGGTGGATCGGGTATCTTCGTTGCGAAAAATTCCGCGTGACTTCGTGGCAGGAACTATTGCACTAGTTTGGCTCGTTTTGCACCGAGTTTCGTAAGGCAATCAAACGGTCCCGAATGCAGCCAAATAGTATGAAACGCACCAAAACGTCATTTTAGGGTCCAATGGGGAGGATCTGGTGTGTTCATTGCTAAAAATTCCGACGCGACTTCGTGGCATGAACTGTTGCACTAGTTCGGCCCGTTTTGCACCGAGTTTCGTAAGGCAACCAAACGGTCCCGAATGCACCCAAATAGTACGAAACGCACCAAAACGTCGGTTTAGGGTCCAATGGGGAGGATCTGGTGTGTTCATTGCTAAAAATTCCGACGCGACTTCGTGGCACGAACTTTTGCACTAGTTCGGCCCGTTTTGTACCGAGTTTCGTAAGGCAACCAAACAGTCCCGAATGCAACCAAATAGTACGAAATGCACCAAAACATTTGTTTAGGGTCCAACAAGGTGGATCAGGTGCGTTCGTTGCAGAAAAATTCTGATGCGACTTTGTGGAAAGAACTTTTGCACTGGTTCGGCCTGTTTTGCACCGAGTTTCGTAAGGCAACCAAATGGTCCCGAATGCACCCAAATAGTATGAAACGCACCAAAACGTCAGTTTAGTGTTCAACGTGGTGGATCGGGTGCGTTCGTGGCGAAAAATTCCGATGCGACTTCGTGGCACGAACTATTGCACTAGTTCGGCCCGTTTTGCACCGAGTTTCGAAAGGCAACCAAACAGTCCCGAATGCACTCAAATAGTACGAAACGCACCAAAATGTCAGTTTAGGGTCCAACGGTGTGGATAGGGTGAATTCGTTGCGAAAAATTCCGATGCGACTTCGTGGCACAAACTTTTGCACTAGTTCGGCCCGTTTTGCACCCAGTTTCGTAAGGCAACCAAACGGTCCCGAATGCACCCAAATAGTACAAAATGCACCAAAACGTCAGTTTAGGGTCCAACAAGGTGGACCGGGTGCGTTCGTTGCGAAAAATATGGATGCAACTTCGTGGCACAAACTTTTGCACTAGTTCGGCCCGTTTTGCACCCAGTTTCGTAAGGCAACCAAACGGTCCCGAATGCACCCAAATAGTACAAAATGCACCAAAACGTTAGTTTAGGGTCCAACAAGGTGGACCGGGTGCGTTCGTTGCGAAAAATACTGATGCAACTTCGTGGCACGAACTTTTGCACTAGTTCGGCCCGTTTTGCACCGAGTTTCGTAAGGCAACCAAACGGTCCCGAATGCACCCAAATAGTATGAAATGCACCAAAACGTTAGTTTAGGGTCCAACATGGTGGATCGGGTGTCTTCGTTGCGAAAAATTCCGACGTGACTTCGTGGCACGAACTATTGCACTAGTTCGGCCCGTTTTGCACCGAGTTTCGTAAGGCAACCAAACGGTCCCGAATGTAGCCAAATAGTATGAAACGCACCAAAACATCATTTTAGGGTCCAATGGGGAGGATCTGGTGTGTTCGTTGCTAAAAATTCCGATGCGAATTCGTGGCACGAAATTTTGCACTAGTTCTCCCCGTTTTGCTCCGAGTTTCGTAAGGCAACCAAACGGTCCCGAATGCACCCAAATAGTACGAAACGCACCAAAACGTCAGTTTAGGGTCCAACGATGTGGATGGGGTGCGTTCGTTGCGAAAAATTCCAATGCGACTTCGTGGCACTAACTTTTGCACTAGTTCGGCCCGTTTTGTACCGAGTTTCGTAAGGCAACCAAACAGTACCGAATGCACCCAAATAGTATGAAACGTACCAAAACTTCAGTTTAGGGTCCAATGGGGTGGATCAAGTGCGTTCGTTGCGAAAAATTCTGATGTGACTTCGTGGCATGAACTGTTGCACTAGTTCGGCCCGTTTTGCACCGAGTTTCGTAAGGCAACCAAACGGTCCCGAATGCACCCAAATAGTACGAAACGCACCAAAAACGTCAGTTTAGGGTCCAATGGGGAGGATCTGGTGTGTTCATTGCTAAAAATTCCGACGCGACTTCGTGGCACGAACTTTTGCACTAGTTCGGCCCGTTTTGCACCGAGTTTCGTAAGGCAACCAAATAGTCCCGAATGCACTCAAATAGTACGAAACGCACCAAAATGTCAATTTAGGGTCCAACGGTGTGGATAGGGTGAATTCGATGCGAAAAATTCCGACGCGACTTCGTGGCACGAACTATTGCACTAGTTCGGCCCGTTTTGCACCGAGTTTCGTAAGGCAACCAAACGGTCCCGAATGCACCCAAATAGTACGAAACGCACCAAAACGTCAGTTTAGGGTCCAATGGGGAGGATCTGGTGTGTTCATTGCTAAAAATTCCGACGCGACTTCGTGGCACGAACTTTTGCACTAGTTCGGCCCGTTTTGCACCGAGTTTCGTAAGGCAACCAAATAGTCCCGAATGCACTCAAATAGTACGAAACGCACCAAAATGTCAATTTAGGGTCCAACGGTGTGGATAGGGTGAATTCGGTGCGAAAAATTCCGATGCGACTTCGTGGCACGACCTTTTGCACTAGTTCGGCCCGTTTTGCACCCAGTTTCGTAAGGCAACCAAACAGTCCCGAATGCACTCAAATAGTACGAAACGCAGCAAAATGTCAGTTTAGGGTCCAACGGTGTGGATAGGGTGAATTCGTTGCGAAAAAATCTGATGCGACTTCGTGGCACGAACTATTGCACTAGTTCGGCCCGTTTTGCACCGAGTTTCGTAAGGCAACCAAACGGTCCCGAATGCACCCAAATAGTATGAAACGAACCAAAACGTCATTTTAGGGTCCAACAAGGTGGACTGGGTGCGTTCGTTGCGAAAACTACTGATGCAACTTCGTGGCACGAACTTTTGCACTAGTTCGGCCTGTTTTGCACCGAGTTTCGTAAGGCAACCAAATGGTCCCGAATGCACCCAAATAGTACGAAACACACCAAAACGTCAGTTTAGGGTCCAACAAGGTGGATCGGGTGCGTTCGTTGCGAAAAATTCTGATGCAACTTCGTGGCACGAAATTTTGCACTAGATCGTCCCATTTTGCACCGAGTTTCGTAAGGCAACCAAACAGTCCCGAAACCACCCAATTAGTATTAAACGCACCAAAACATCAGTTTAGGGTCCAATGGTGTCAATCTGGTGCGTTCGTTGCGAAAAATTCCGATGCGACTTCGTGGCACGAACTATTGCACTAGTTCGGCCCGTTTTGCACCGAGTTTCGTAAGGCAACCAAACGGTCCCGAATGCGCCCAAATAGTATGAAACGCACCAAAACGTCAGTTTGACCCGTTTTGCACTGACTTTCGAAAGGCAACTAAACAGTCCCGAATGCACTCAAATAGTACGAAACGCAGAAAAATGTCAGTTTAGGGTCCAACGGTGTGGATAGGGTGAATTCGTTGCGAAAAAATTTGATGCGACTTCGTGGCCCGAACTTTTGCACTAGTTCGGCCCGTTTTGCACCCAGTTTCGTAAGGCAACCAAACGGTCCCGAATGCACCCAAATAGTACAAAATGCACCAAAACGTCAGTTTAGGGTCCATCAAGGTGGACCGGGTGCGTTCGTTGCGAAAAATACTGATGCAACTTCGTGGCACGAACTTTTGCACTAGTTCGGCCCGTTTTGCAACGAGTTTCGTACGAAACTCGGTGCAAAACGGGCCCAACTAGTGCAATAGTTCGTGCCACGAAGTCGCGTCGGAATTTTTCGCAACGAAGGCACCCGATCCGCCTTGTTGGACCCTAAACTAAAGTTTTAGAGCGTTTCGTACTATTTGGGTGCATTCAGGACCGTTTGGTTGCCTTACGAAACTCGGTGCAAAATGGGCCGAACTAGTGGAAAAGTTCGTTCCACGAAGTTGCATCAGAATTTTTCGCAACGAACGCACCAAATCCACTTTGTTGAAACCTAAACTAACGTTTTCGTGCGTTTTGTACTATTTGGGTGCATTCGGGACCGTTTGGTTGCCTTACGAAACTCGGTGCAAAACGGGCCGAACTAGTACAAAAGTTCATGCCACGAAGTTGCATCAGAATTCTTCGCAACGAACACACTAGATCCACCTTGTTGTACCCAAAACTGGCGTATTGGTGCATTTCGTACAATTTGGGTGCATTCGGGACTGTTTGGTTGCCTTACGAAACTCTGTGCAAAACGGGCCGAACTAGTGCAAAAGTTCGTGCCACGAAGTTACATTGGAATTTTTCGCAACGAACGCACCCGATCCACCTTGTTGGACCCTAAACTGATATTTTGGTGTGTTTCGTACTATTTGGGTGCATTCGGGACCGTTTAGTTGCCTTATGAAACTCGGTGCAAAACGGGCTGAACTAGTGCAAAAGTTCGTGCCACGAAGTCGCATCAGAATTTTTCACAACGAACACACCCGATCCACCTTGTTGGACCCTAAACTGACGTTTTGGTGTGTTTCGTACTATTTGGGTGGGTTCTGGATCGTTTGGTAGCCTTACGAAACTCGGTGCAAAACGGGCCGAACTTGTGCAAAAGTTCGTGCCACGAAGTTGCATCTGAATTTTTCACAACGAACACACCCGATCCACCTTGTTGGACCCTAAACTGATGTTTTGGTGCGTTTTGTACTATTTGGGTGCATTCGGGACCGTTTGGTTGCCTTACGAAACTCGGTGTAAAACGGGCCGAACTAGTGCAATAGTTCGTGCCACGAAGTTGCATCGGAATTTTTCGCTATGAACACACCCTATCCACCCCATTGGACCCTAAACTGACATTATGGTGTGTTTCATACTATTTGGGTGCATTCGGCACTGTTAGGTTGCTTTACGAAACACGGTGCAAAACGGTCCGAACTAGTGCAAAAGTTCGTGCCACGAAGTCGCGTCGGAATTTGTCGCAATGAACGCACCCGATCCACCCCGTTGGTCCCTAAACTGACGTTTTGGTGCGTTTCGTACTATTTGGGTGCATTTGGGACCATTTGGTTGCCTTACGAAACTCGGTGCAAAATGGGCCGAACTAGTGCAAAAGTTCGTGCCACGAAGTCGCGTCAGAATTTTTCGCAACGAAGGCACTTGATCCACCTTGTTGGACCCTAAACTAAAGTTTTAGAACGTTTCGTACTATTTGGGTGCATTCGGGACCGTTTGGTTGCCTTACGAAACTCGGTGCAAAATGGGCCGAACTAGTGCAAAAGTTCGTGCCACGAAGTCGCATTGGAATTTTTCTCAAACGAACGAACCCGATCCTCCCCATTGGACCCTAAACTAACATTTTGGTGCGTTTCATACTATTTGGGTGCATTCGGTACCGTTTGGTTGCCTTACGAAACTCGGTGCAAAATGGGCTGAACTAGTGCAAAATTCGTGCCACGAAGTCGCGTCGGAATTTTTCGCAACGAACACACCCAATCCTCCCCATTGAACCCTAAAATGACGTTTTGGTGCGTTTCATACTATTTGGGTGCATTCGAAACCGTTTGGTTGCCTTACGAAACTAGGTGCAAAACGGGCCAAACTAGTGCAATAGTTCATGCCACGAAGTCGCGTCGGAATTTTTCGCAACGAAGGCACCCGATCCACCTTGTTGGACCCTAAACTAAAGTTTTAGTGCGTTTCGTACTATTTGGGTGCATTCGGGACCGTTTGGTTGCCTTACGAAACTCGGTGCAAAACGGGCTGAACTAGTGCAAAATTCGTGCCACGAAGTCCCGTCGGAATTTTTCGCAACGAACACACCCAATCCTCCCCATTGAACCCTAAAATGACGTTTTGGTGCGTTTCATACTATTTGGGTGCATTCGAAACCGTTTGGTTGCCTTACGAAACTCGGTGCAAAACGGGCCAAACTAGTGCAATAGTTCGTGCCACGAAGTCGCGTCGGAATTTTTCGCAACGAAGGCACCCGATCCACCTTGTTGGACCCTAAACTAAAGTTTTAGTGCGTTTCATACTATTTGGGTGCATTCGGGACCGTTTGGTTGCCTTACGAAACTCGGTGCAAAACGGGCCGAACTAGTGCAAAAGTTCGTTCCACGAAGTTGCATCAGAATTTTTCACAACGAACGCACCAGATCCACTTTGTTAGAACCTAAACTGACGTTTTCGTGCGTTTCGTACTATTTGGGTGCATTCGGGACCGTTTGGTTGCCTTACGAAACTCGATGCAAAACGGGCCGAACTAGTACAAAAGATCGTGCCACGAAGTTGCATCAGAATTCTTCGCAACGAACACACCAGATCCACCTTGTTGGACCCTAAACTGACATTTTCGTGCGTTTCGTACTATTTGGGTGCATTCGGGACCATTTGGTTGCCTTACGAAACTCTGTGCAAAACGGGCCGAACTAGTGCAAAAGTTCGTGCCACAAAGTCGCATTGGAATTTTTCGCAACGAACGCACCCGATCCACCTTGTTGGACCCTAAACTGACATTTTCGTGCGTTTCGTACTATTTGGGTGCATTCGGGACCATTTGGTTGCCTTACGAAACTCAGTGCAAAACGGGCCGAACTAGTGCAAAAGTTGATGCCACGAAGTTACATCAGAATTTTTCGCAACGAACGCACCCGATCCACCTTGTTGGACCCTAAACTGATATTTTCGTGTGTTTCGTACTATTTGGGTGCATTCGGGACCGTTTAGTTGCCTTATGAAACTCGGTGCAAAACGGGCCGAACTAGTGCAAAAGTTCGTGCCACGAAGATGCATCAGAATTTTTCACAACGAACACACCCGATCCACCTTGTTGGACCCTAAACTGACGTTTTAGTGCGTTTCGTACTATTTGGGTGCATTCGGGACCGTTTGGTAGCCTTACGAAACTCGGTGTTAAACAGGTCGAACTAGTGCAATAGTTCGTGCCACGAAGTCGTATCGGAATTTTTCGCAACGAATGCACCAGATCCACCCCGTTGGACCCTAAACTGATGTTTTGGTGTGTTTCGTACTATTTGGGTGCATTCGGGACAGTTTGGTTGACTTACGAAACTCGGAGCAAAATGGGACGAACTAGTGCAAAATTCGTGCCAGGAAGTCACGTCGGAAATTTTCGCAACGAACACACCCAATCCTACGCATTGGACCCTAAAATGACGTTTTGCTGCGTTTCATACTATTTGGGTGCATTCGAAACCGTTTGGTTGCCTTACGAAACTCAGTGCAAAACGGGCCGAACTAGTGCAAAAGTTCATGCCACGAAGTTACATCAGAATTTTTCACAACGAACGCACCCGATCCACCTTGTTGGACCCTAAACTGATATTTTCGTGTGTTTCGTACTATTTGGGTGCATTCGGGACCGTTTAGTTGCCTTATGAAACTCGGTGCAAAACGGGCCGAACTAGTGCAAAAGTTCGTGCCACGAAGTTGCATCAGAATTTTTCACAACGAACACACCCGATCCACCTTGTTGGACCCTAAACTGACGTTTTGGTGTGTTTCGTACTATTTGGGTGGGTTCTGGATCGTTTGGTAGCCTTACGAAACTCGGTGCAAAACGGGCCGAACTTGTGCAAAAGTTCGTGCCACGAAGTTGCATCTGAATTTTTCACAACGAACACACCCGATCCACCTTGTTGGACCCTAAACTGATGTTTTGGTGCGTTTCGTACTATTTGGGTGCATTCGGGACCGTTTGGTTGCCTTACGAAACTCGGTGTAAAACGGGCCGAACTAGTGCAATAGTTCGTGCCACGAAGTCGCATCGGAATTTTTCGCTACGAACACACCCTATCCACCCCATTGGACCCTAAACTGACATTATGGTGTGTTTCATACTATTTGGGTGCATTCGGCACTGTTTGGTTGCTTTACGAAACTCGGTGCAAAACGGTCCGAACTAGTGCAAAAGTTCGTGCCCCGAAGTCGCGTCGGAATTTGTCGCAACGAACGCACCCGATCCACCCCGTTGGACCCTAAACTGACGTTTTGGTGCGTTTCGTACTATTTGGGTGCATTCGGGACCGTTTGGTTGCCTTACGAAACTCGGTGCAAAATGGGCCGAACTAGTGCAAAAGTTCGTGCCACGAAGTCGCGTCAGAATTTTTCGCAACGAAGGCACTCAATCCACCTTGTTGGACCCTAAACTAAAGTTTTAGAGCATTTCGTACTATTTGGGTGCATTCGGGACCGTTTGGTTGCCTTACGAAACTCGGTGCAAAATGGGCCAAACTAGTACAAAAGTTCGTGCCACGAAGTCGCATCGGAATTTTTCTCAAACGAACGAACCCGATCCACCCCATTGGACCCTAAACTAACGTTTTGGTGCGTTTCATACTATTTGGGTGCATTCGGTACCGTTTGGTTGCCTTACGAAACTCGGTGCAAAACGGGCTGAACTAGTGCAATAGTTCGTGCCACGTAGTCGCGTCGGAATTTGTCGCAACGAACGCACCCGATCCACCCCGTTGGACCCTAAACTGACGTTTTGGAGCGTTTCGTACAATTTGGGTGCATTTTCACAACGAATGCACCCGATCCACCCAGTTGGACCCTAAACTGACGTTTTGGTGCGTTTCGTACTATTTGGGTGCATTCGGGACCGTTTGGTTGCCTTACGAAACTCGGAGCAAAATGGGCCGAACTAGTGCAAAATTCGTGCCACGAAGTCCCGTCGGAATTTTTCGCAACGAACACACCCAATCCTCCCCATTGAACCCTAAAATGGCGTTTTGGTGCGTTTCATACTATTTGGGTGCATTCGAAACCGTTTGGTTGCCTTACGAAACTCGGTGCAAAACGGGCCAAACTAGTGCAATAGTTCGTGCCACGAAGTCGCGTCGGAATTTTTCGCAACGAAGGCACCCGATCCACCTTGTTGGACCCTAAACTAAAGTTTTGGTGCGTTTCGTACTATTTGGGTGCATTCGGGACCGTTTGGTTGCCTTACGAAACTCGGTGCAAAACGGGCCGAACTAGTACAAAAGATCGTGCCACGAAGTTGCATCAGAATTCTTCGCAACGAACACACCAGATCCACCTTGTTGGACCCTAAACTGACATTTTCGTGCGTTTCGTACTATTTGGGTGCATTCGGGACCATTTGGTTGCCTTACGAAACTCTGTGCAAAACGGGCCGAACTAGTGCAAAAGTTCGTGCCACAAAGTCGCATTGGAATTTTTCGCAACGAACGCACCCGATCCACCTTGTTGGACCCTAAACTGACATTTTCGTGCGTTTCGTACTATTTGGGTGCATTCGGGACCATTTGGTTGCCTTACGAAACTCAGTGCAAAACGGGCCGAACTAGTGCAAAAGTTCATGCCACGAAGTTACATCAGAATTTTTCGCAACGAACGCACCCGATCCACCTTGTTGGACCCTAAACTGATATTTTCGTGTGTTTCGTACTATTTGGGTGCATTCGGGACCGTTTAGTTGCCTTATGAAACTCGGTGCAAAACGGGCCGAACTAGTGCAAAAGTTCGTGCCACGAAGATGCATCAGAATTTTTCACAACGAACACAACCGATCCACCTTGTTGGACCCTAAACTGACGTTTTGGTGCGTTTCGTACTATTTGGGTGCATTCGGGACCGTTTGGTAGCCTTACGAAACTCGGTGTTAAACAGGTCGAACTAGTGCAATAGTTCGTGCCACGAAGTCGTATCGGAATTTTTCGCAACGAATGCACCAGATCCACCCCGTTGGACCCTAAACTGATGTTTTGGTGTGTTTCGTACTATTTGAGTGCATTCGGGACAGTTTGGTTGACTTACGAAACTCGGAGCAAAATGGGACGAACTAGTGCAAAATTCGTGCCAGGAAGTCACGTCGGAAATTTTCGCAACGAACACACCCAATCCTACGCATTGGACCCTAAAATGACGTTTTGCTGCGTTTCATACTATTTGGGTGCATTCGAAACCGTTTGGTTGCCTTACGAAACTCAGTGCAAAACGGGCCGAACTAGTGCAAAAGTTCATGCCACGAAGTTACATCAGAATTTTTCGCAACGAACGCAATCGATCCACTTTGTTGGACCCTAAAACGACATTTGGGTGCGTTTCGTACTATTTGGGTGGGTTCTGGATCGTTTGGTAGCCTTACGAAACTCGGTGCAAAACGGGCCGAACTAGTGCAAAAGTTCGTGCCACGAAGTTGCATCAGAATTTTTCACAACGAACACACCCGATCCACCTTGTTGGACCCTAAACTGACGTTTTGGTGTGTTTCGTACTATTTGGGTGGGTTCTGGATCGTTTGGTAGCCTTACGAAACTCGGTGCAAAACGGGCCGAACTTGTGCAAAAGTTCGTGCCACGAAGTTGCATCTGAATTTTTCACAACGAACACACCCGATCCACCTTGTTGGACCCTAAACTGATGTTTTGGTGCGTTTTGTACTATTTGGGTGCATTCGGGACCGTTTGGTTGCCTTACGAAACTCGGTGTAAAACGGGCCGAACTAGTGCAATAGTTCGTGCCACGAAGTCGCATCGGAATTTTTCGCTACGAACACACCCTATCCACCCCATTGGACCCTAAACTGACATTATGGTGTGTTTCATACTATTTGGGTGCATTCGGCACTGTTTGGTTGCTTTACGAAACTCGGTGCAAAACGGTCCGAACTAGTGCAAAACTTCGTGCCCCGAAGTCGCGTCGGAATTTGTCGCAACGAACGCACCCGATCCACCCCGTTGGACCCTAAACTGACGTTTTGGTGCGTTTCGTACTATTTGGGTGCATTTTCACAACGAACGCACCCGATCCACCCAGTTCGACCCTAAACTGACGTTTTGGTGCGTTTCATACTATTTGGGTGCATTCGGGACCGTTTGGTTGCCTTACGAAACTCGGTGCAAAATGGGCCGAACTAGTGCAAAAGTTCGTGCCACGAAGTCGCGTCAGAATTTTTCGCAACAAAGGCACTTCAATCCACCTTGTTGGACCCTAAACTAAAGTTTTAGAGCGTTTCGTACTATTTGGGTGCATTCGGGACCGTTTGGTTGCCTTACGAAACTCGGTGCAAAATGGGCCGAACTAGTGCAAAAGTTCGTGCCACGAAGTCGCATCGGAATTTTTCTCAAACGAACGAACCCGATCCTCCCCATTGGACCCTAAACTAACGTTTTGGTGCGTTTCATACTATTTGGGTGCATTCGGTACCGTTTGGTTGCCTTACGAAACTCGGTGCAAAACGGGCTGAACTAGTGCAAAAGTTCGTGCCACGTAGTCGCGTCGGAATTTGTCGCAACGAACGCACCCGATCCACCCCGTTGGACCCTAAACTGACGTTTTGGAGCGTTTCGTACTATTTGGGTGCATTTTCACAACGAACGCACACGATCCACCCAGTTGGACCCTAAACTGACGTTTTGGTGCGTTTCGTACTATTTGGGTGCATTCGGGACCGTTTGGTTGCCTTACGAAACTCGGAGCAAAATGGGCCGAACTAGTGCAAAATTCGTGCCACGAAGTCGCGTCGGAATTTTTCGCAACGAACACACCCAATCCTCCCCATTGAACCCTAAAATGACGTTTTGGTGCGTTTCATACTATTTTGGTGCATTCGAAACCGTTTGGTTGCCTTACGAAACTCGGTGCAAAACGGGCCAAACTAGTGCAATAGTTCGTGCCACGAAGTCGCGTCGGAATTTTTCGCAACGAAGGCACCCGATCCACCTTGTTGGACCCTAAACTAAAGTTTTAGTGCGTTTCGTACTATTTGTGTGCATTCGGGACCGTTTGGTTGCCTTACGAAACTCGGTGCAAAACGGGCCGAACTAGTGCAAAAGTTCGTTCCACGAAGTTGCATCAGAATTTTTCACAACGAACGCACCAGATCCACTTTGTTAGAACCTAAACTGACGTTTTCGTGCGTTTCGTACTATTTGGGTGCATTCGCGACCGTTTGGTTGCCTAACGAAAATCGGTGCAAAACGGGCCGAACTAGTACAAAAGATCGTGCCACGAAGTTGCATCAGAATTTTTCGCAACGAACGCATCCGATCCACCTTGTTGGACCCTAAACTGATGTTTTGGTGTGTTTCGTTCTATTTGGGTGCATTCGGGAACGTTTAGTTGCCTTATGAAACTCGGTGCAAAACGGGCCGAACTAGTGCAAAAGTTCGTGCCACGAAGTTAAATCAGAATATTTCACAACGAACACACCCGATCCACCTTGTTGGACCCTAAACTGACGTTTTGGTGTGTTTCGTACTATTTGGGTGGGTTCTGGATCGTTTGGTAGCTTTACGAAACTCGGTGCAAAACGGGCCGAACTTGTGCAAAAGTTCGTGCCACGAAGTTGCATCTGAATTTTTCGCAACGAACTCACCCGATCCACCTTGTTTGACCATAAATTTATGTTTTGGTGTGTTTCGTACTATTTGGGTGCATTCGGGACAGTTTGGTTGCCTTACGAAACTCGGTGCAAAACGGGCCGAACTAGTGCAAAAGTTCGTGCCACGAAGTCGCATCGGAAGTTTTCGCAACGAATTAACCCGATCCACCCCGTTGGACCCTAAACTAACATTTTGGTGCGTTTCGTACTATTTCGGTGCATTCGGAACCGTTTGGTTACCTTACGAAAATCGGTGCAAAACGGGCCGAACTAGTGCAATAGTTCATGCCACGAAGTCGCGTCGGAATTTTTCGCAACGAAGGCACCCGATCCACTTGTTGGACCCCGAACTGACGTTTTGGTGCGTTTCATACTATTTGGGTGCATTCGGGACCGTTTGGTTGCCTTACGAAACTGGGTGCAAAACGGGCCGAACTAGTACAAAAGATCGTGCCACGAAGTTGTGTCGGAATTTTTCGCAACGAACAAACCCGATCCTCCCCATTGGACCCTTAAATGACGTTTTGGGGCGTTTCATACTATTTGGGTGCATTCGAAACTGTTTGGTTGCCTTACGAAACTCGGTGCAAAACGGGCCGAACTAGTGCAATAGTTCGTGCCATGAAGTCGCGTCTGAATTTTTCGCAACGAAGGCACCTTGTTGGACCCTAAACTGAAGTTTTGGAGCGTTTCGTACTATTAGGGTGCATTCGGGACCATTTGGTTGCCTTACGAAACTAGGTGCAAAACGGGCCGAACTAGTGCAAAAGTTCGTTCCACGAAGTTGCATCAGAATTTTTCGCAACGAACGCACCCGATCCACCTTGTTGGACCCTAAACTGACATTTTGGTGCGTTTCGTACTATTTGGGTGCGTTCTTGAAAGTTTGTAGCCTTATGAAACTCGGTGCAAAACAGGCCGAACTTGTGCAAAAGTTCGTGCCACGAAGTCGCATCGGAATTTTTCTCAAACGAATGAACCCGATCCTCCCCATTGGACCCTAAACTAACGTTTTGGTGCGTTTCATACTATTTGGGTGCATTCGGAACCATTTGGTTGCCTTACGAAACTCGGTGCAAAACGGGCCGAACTAGTGCAAAAGTTCGTGCCACGAAGTCGCGTCGGAATTTGTCGCAACGAACGCACCCGATCCACCCTGTTGGACCCTAAACTGACGTTTTGGTGCGTTTCATACTATTTGGGTGCATTTTCACAACGAACGCACCCGATCCACCCAGTTGGACCCTAAACTGACGTTTTGGTGCGTTTCGTACTATTTGGGTGCATTCGGGACCGTTTGGTTGCCTTACGAAACTTGGTGCAAAATGGGCCGAACTAGTGCAAAAGTTCGTGCCACGAAGTCGCGTCGGAATTTTTCGCAACGAAGGCACTCGATCCACCTTGTTGGACCCTAAACTAAAGTTTTAGTGCGTTTCGTACTATTTGGGTGCATTCGGGACCGTTTGGTAGCCTTACGAAACTCGGTGTTAAACAGGTCGAACTAGTGCAATAGTTCGTGCCACGAAGTCGCATCGGAATTTTTCGCAACGAATGCACCAGATCCACCCCGTTGGACCCTAAACTGATGTTTTGGTGTGTTTCGTACTATTTGGGTGCGTTCTTGAAAGTTTGTAGACTTATGAAACTCGGTGCAAAACAGGCCGAACTTGTGCAAAAGTTCGTGCCATGAAGTCGCGTCGGAAATTTTCGCAACGAACACACCCAATCCTACGCATTGGACCCTAAAATGACGTTTTGGTGCGTTTCATACTATTTGGGTGCATTCGAAACCGTTTGGTTGCCTTACGAAACTCGGTGCAAAACGGGCCAAACTAGTGCAATAGTTCGTGCCACGAAGTCGCGTCGGAATTTGTCGCAACGAAGGCACCCGATCCACCTTGTTGGACCCTAAACTAAAGTTTTAGTGCGTTTCGTACTATTTGGGTGCATTCGGGACCGTTTGGTTGCCTTACGAAACTGGGTGCAAAACGGGCCGAACTAGTGCAAAAGTTCGTTCCACGAAGTTGCATCAGAATTTTTCACAACGAACGCACCAGATCCACTTTGTTAGAACCTAAACTGACGTTTTGGTGCGTTTTGTACTATTTGGGTGTATTCGGGACCGTTTGGTTGCCTTATGAAACTCGGTGCAAAATGGGCCGAACTAGTGCAAAAGTTCGTGCCACGAAGTCGCGTCAGAATTTTTCGCAACAAAGGCACTCAATCCACCTTGTTGGACCCTAAACTAAAGTTTTAGAGCGTTTCGTACTATTTGGGTGCATTCGGGACCGTTTGGTTGCCTTACGAAACTCGGTGCAAAATGGGCCGAACTAGTGCAAAAGTTCGTGCCACGAAGTCGCATCGGAATTTTTCTCAAACGAACGAACCCGATCCTCCCCATTGGACCCTAAACTAACGTTTTGGTGCGTTTCATACTATTTGGGTGCATTCGGTACCGTTTGGTTGCCTTACAAAACTCGGTGCAAAACGGGCTGAACTAGTGCAAAAGTTCGTGCCACGTAGTCGCGTCGGAATTTGTCGCAACGAACGCACCCGATCCACCCCGTTGGACCCTAAACTGACGTTTTGGAGCGTTTCGTACTATTTGGGTGCATTTTCACAACGAACGCACACGATCCACCCAGTTGGACCCTAAACTGACGTTTTGGTGCGTTTCGTACTATTTGGGTGCATTCGGGACCGTTTGGTTGCCTTACGAAACTCGGAGCAAAATGGGCCGAACTAGTGCAAAATTCGTGCCACGAAGTCGCGTCGGAATTTTTCGCAACGAACACACCCAATCCTCCCCATTGAACCCTAAAATGACGTTTTGGTGCGTTTCATACTATTTGGGTGCATTCGAAACCGTTTGGTTGCCTTACGAAACTCGGTGCAAAACGGGCCAAACTAGTGCAATAGTTCGTGCCACGAAGTCGCGTCGGAATTTTTCGCAACGAAGGCACCCGATCCACCTTGTTGGACCCTAAACTAAAGTTTTAGTGCGTTTCGTACTATTTGGGTGCATTCGGGACCGTTTGGTTGCCTTACGAAACTCGGTGCAAAACGGGCCGAACTAGTGCAAAAGTTCGTTCCACGAAGTTGCATCAGAATTTTTCACAACGAACGCACCAGATCCACTTTGTTAGAACCTAAACTGACGTTTTCGTGCGTTTCGTACTATTTGGGTGCATTCGCGACCGTTTGGTTGCCTAACGAAAATCGGTGCAAAACGGGCCGAACTAGTACAAAAGATCGTGCCACGAAGTTGCATCAGAATTTTTCGCAACGAACGCACCCGATCCACCTTGTTGGACCCTAAACTGATGTTTTGGTGTGTTTCGTTCTATTTGGGTGCATTCGGGAACGTTTAGTTGCCTTATGAAACTCGGTGCAAAACGGGCCGAACTAGTGCAAAAGTTCGTGCCACGAAGTTAAATCAGAATATTTCACAACGAACACACCCGATCCACCTTGTTGGACCCTAAACTGACGTTTTGGTGTGTTTCGTACTATTTGGGTGGGTTCTGGATCGTTTGGTAGCTTTACGAAACTCGGTGCAAAACGGGCCGAACTTGTGCAAAAGTTCGTGCCACGAAGTTGCATCTGAATTTTTCGCAACGAACTCACCCGATCCACCTTGTTTGACCATAAATTTATGTTTTGGTGTGTTTCGTACTATTTGGGTGCATTCGGGACAGTTTGGTTGCCTTACGAAACTCGGTGCAAAACGGGCCGAACTAGTGCAAAAGTTCGTGCCACGAAGTCGCATCGGAAGTTTTCGCAACGAATTAACCCGATCCACCCCGTTGGACCCTAAACTAACATTTTGGTGCGTTTCGTACTATTTCGGTGCATTCGGAACCGTTTGGTTACCTTACGAAAATCGGTGCAAAACGGGCCGAACTAGTGCAATAGTTCATGCCACGAAGTCGCGTCGGAATTTTTCGCAACGAAGGCACCCGATCCACTTGTTGGACCCCGAACTGACGTTTTGGTGCGTTTCATACTATTTGGGTGCATTCGGGACCGTTTGGTTGCCTTACGAAACTGGGTGCAAAACGGGCCGAACTAGTACAAAAGATCGTGCCACGAAGTTGTGTCGGAATTTTTCGCAACGAACAAACCCGATCCTCCCCATTGGACCCTTAAATGACGTTTTGGGGCGTTTCATACTATTTGGGTGCATTCGAAACTGTTTGGTTGCCTTACGAAACTCGGTGCAAAACGGGCCGAAATAGTGCAATAGTTCGTGCCACGAAGTCGCGTCTGAATTTTTCGCAACGAAGGCACCTTGTAGGACCCTAAACTGAAGTTTTGGAGCGTTTCGTACTATTAGGGTGCATTCGGGACCATTTGGTTGCCTTACGAAACTAGGTGCAAAACGGGCCGAACTAGTGCAAAAGTTCGTTCCACGAAGTTGCATCAGAATTTTTCGCAACGAACGCACCCGATCCACCTTGTTGGACCCTAAACTGACATTTTGGTGCGTTTCGTACTATTTGGGTGCGTTCTTGAAAGTTTGTAGCCTTATGAAACTCGGTGCAAAACAGGCCGAACTTGTGCAAAAGTTCGTGCCACGAAGTCGCATCGGAATTTTTCTCAAACGAATGAACCCGATCCTCCCCATTGGACCCTAAACTAACGTTTTGGTGCGTTTCATACTATTTGGGTGCATTCGGAACCATTTGGTTGCCTTACGAAACTCGGTGCAAAACGGGCCGAACTAGTGCAAAAGTTCGTGCCACGAAGTCGCGTCGGAATTTGTCGCAACGAACGCACCCGATCCACCCTGTTGGACCCTAAACTGACGTTTTGGTGCGTTTCATACTATTTGGGTGCATTTTCACAACGAACGCACCCGATCCACCCAGTTGGACCCTAAACTGACGTTTTGGTGCGTTTCGTACTATTTGGGTGCATTCGGGACCGTTTGGTTGCCTTACGAAACTTGGTGCAAAATGGGCCGAACTAGTGCAAAAGTTCGTGCCACGAAGTCGCGTCGGAATTTTTCGCAACGAAGGCACTCGATCCACCTTGTTGGACCCTAAACTAAAGTTTTAGTGCGTTTCGTACTATTTGGGTGCATTCGGGACCGTTTGGTAGCCTTACGAAACTCGGTGTTAAACAGGTCGAACTAGTGCAATAGTTCGTGCCACGAAGTCGCATCGGAATTTTTCGCAACGAATGCACCAGATCCACCCCGTTGGACCCTAAACTGATGTTTTGGTGTGTTTCGTACTATTTGGGTGCATTCGGGACCGTTTGGTTGACTTACGAAACTCGGAGCAAAATGGGACGAACTAGTGCAAAATTCGTGCCAGGAAGTCGCGTCGGAAATTTTCGCAACGAACACACCCAATCCTACGCATTGGACCCTAAAATGACGTTTTGGTGCGTTTCATACTATTTGGGTGCATTCGAAACCGTTTGGTTGCCTTACGAAACTCGGTGCAAAACGGGCCAAACTAGTGCAATAGTTCGTGCCACGAAGTCGCGTCGGAATTTTTCGCAACGAAGGCACCCGATCCACCTTGTTAGACCCTAAACTAAAGTTTTAGTGCGTTTCGTACTATTTGGGTGCATTCGGGACCGTTTGGTTGCCTTACGAAACTCGGTGCCAAACGGGTTGAACTAGTGCAAAAGTTCGTTCCACGAAGTTGCATCAGAATTTTTCACAACGAACGCACCAGATCCACTTTGTTAGAACCTAAACTGACGTTTTCGTGCGTTTCGTACTATTTGGGTGCATTCGGGACCGTTTGGTTGCCTTACGAAACTGGGTGCAAAACGGGCCGAACTAGTACAAAAGATCGTGCCACGAAGTTGCATCAGAATTCTTCGCAACGAACACACCAGATCCACCTTGTTGGACCCTAAACTGACGTTTTAGTGCGTTTTGTACTATTTGGGTGCATTCGGGACCGTTTGATTGCCTTACGAAACTCGGTGCAAAACGGGCCGAACTAGTGCAAAAGTTCGTGCCACGAAGTTGCATCAGAATTCTTTGCAACAAACGCACCCGATCCACCTTGTTGGACCCTAAACTGGCGTTTTGGTGCATTTCGTACTATTTGGGTGCATTCGGGACCGTTTGGTTGCCTTACGAAACTCGGTGCAAAATGGGCCGAACTAGTGCAAAAGTTCGTGCCACGAAGTCGCATCGGAATTTTTCTCAAACGAACGAACCCGATCCTCCCCATTGGACCCTAAACTAACGTTTTGGTGCGTTTCATACTATTTGGGTGCATTCGGTACCGTTTGGTTGCCTTACGAAACTCGGTGCAAAACGGGCCGAACTAGTGCAAAAGTTCGTGCCACGTAGTCGCGTCGGAATTTGTCGCAACGAACGCAAACCCTAAACTGACGTTTTGGAGCGTTTCGTACTATTTGGGTGCATTTTCACAACGAACGCACACGATCCACCCAGTTGGACCCTAAACTGACGTTTTGGTGCGTTTCGTACTATTTGGGTGCATTCGGGACCGTTTGGTTGCCTTACGAAACTCGGAGCAAAATGGGACGAACTAGTGCAAAATTCGTGCCAGGAAGTCGCGTCGGAAATTTTCGCAACGAACACACCCAATCCTACGCATTGGACCCTAAAATGACGTTTTGGTGCGTTTCATACTATTTGGGTGCATTCGAAACCGTTTGGTTGCCTTACGAAACTCGGTGCAAAACGGGCCAAACTAGTGCAATAGTTCATGCCACGAAGTCGCGTCGGAATTTTTCGCAACGAAGGCACCCGATCCACCTTGTTAGACCCTAAACTAAAGTTTTAGTGCGTTTCGTACTATTTGGGTGCATTCGGGACCGTTTGGTTGCCTTACGAAACTCGGTGCCAAACGGGTTGAACTAGTGCAAAAGTTCGTTCCACGAAGTTGCATCAGAATTTTTCACAACGAACGCACCAGATCCACTTTGTTAGAACCTAAACTGACGTTTTCGTGCGTTTCGTACTATTTGGGTGCATTCGGGACCGTTTGGTTGCCTTACGAAACTGGGTGCAAAACGGGCCGAACTAGTACAAAAGATCGTGCCACGAAGTTGCATCAGAATTCTTCGCAACGAACACACCAGATCCACCTTGTTGGACCCTAAACTGACGTTTTAGTGCGTTTTGTACTATTTGGGTGCATTCGGGACCGTTTGATTGCCTTACGAAACTCGGTGCAAAACGGGCCGAACTAGTGCAAAAGTTCGTGCCACGAAGTTGCATCAGAATTCTTTGCAACAAACGCACCCGATCCACCTTGTTGGACCCTAAACTGGCGTTTTGGTGCATTTCGTACTATTTGGGTGCATTCGGGACCGTTTGGTTGCCTTACGAAACTCGGTGCAAAATGGGCCGAACTAGTGCAAAAGTTCGTGCCACGAAGTCGCATCGGAATTTTTCTCAAACGAACGAACCCGATCCTCCCCATTGGACCCTAAACTAACGTTTTGGTGCGTTTCATACTATTTGGGTGCATTCGGTACCGTTTGGTTGCCTTACGAAACTCGGTGCAAAACGGGCCGAACTAGTGCAAAAGTTCGTGCCACGTAGTCGCGTCGGAATTTGTCGCAACGAACGCAACCCTAAACTGACGTTTTGGAGCGTTTCGTACTATTTGGGTGCATTTTCACAACGAACGCACACGATCCACCCAGTTGGACCCTAAACTGACGTTTTGGTGCGTTTCGTACTATTTGGGTGCATTCGGGACCGTTTGGTTGCCTTACGAAACTCGGAGCAAAATGGGCCGAACTAGTGCAAAATTCGTGCCACGAAGTCGCGTCGGAATTTTTCGCAACGAACACACCCAATCCTCCCCATTGAACCCTAAAATGACGTTTTGGTGCGTTTCATACTATTTGGGTGCATTCGAAACCGTTTGGTTGCCTTACGAAACTCGGTGCAAAACGGGCCAAACTAGTGCAATAGTTCGTGCCACGAAGTCGCGTCGGAATTTTTCGCAACGAAGGCACCCGATCCACCTTGTTGGACCCTAAACTAAAGTTTTAGTGCGTTTCGTACTATTTGGGTGCATTCGGGACCGTTTGGTTGCCTTACGAAACTCGGTGCAAAACGGGCCGAACTAGTGCAAAAGTTCGTTCCACGAAGTTGCATCAGAATTTTTCACAACGAACGCACCAGATCCACTTTGTTAGAACCTAAACTGACGTTTTCGTGCGTTTCGTACTATTTGGGTGCATTCGCGACCGTTTGGTTGCCTAACGAAAATCGGTGCAAAACGGGCCGAACTAGTACAAAAGATCGTGCCACGAAGTTGCATCAGAATTTTTCGCAACGAACGCACCCGATCCACCTTGTTGGACCCTAAACTGATGTTTTGGTGTGTTTCGTTCTATTTGGGTGCATTCGGGAACGTTTAGTTGCCTTATGAAACTCGGTGCAAAACGGGCCGAACTAGTGCAAAAGTTCGTGCCACGAAGTTAAATCAGAATATTTCACAACGAACACACCCGATCCACCTTGTTGGACCCTAAACTGACGTTTTGGTGTGTTTCGTACTATTTGGGTGGGTTCTGGATCGTTTGGTAGCCTTACGAAATTCGGTGCAAAACGGGCCGAACTTGTGCAAAAGTTCGTGCCACGAAGTTGCATCTGAATTTTTCGCAACGAACTCACCCGATCCACCTTGTTTGACCATAAATTGACGTTTTGGTGTGTTTCGTTACTATTTGGGTGCATTCGGGACAGTTTGGTTGCCTTACGAAACTCGGTGCCAAAACGGGCCGAACTAGTGCAAAAGTTCGTGCCACGAAGTCGCATCGGAAGTTTTAGCAACGAATTAACCCGATCCACCCCGTTGGACCCTAAACTAACATTTTGGTGCGTTTTCGGTACTATTTCGGTTGCATTCGGAACCGTTTGGTACCTTACGAAAATCGGTGCAAACGGGGCCGAACTAGTGCAATAGTTCATGCCACGAAGTCGCGTCGGAATTTTTTCGCAACGAAGGCACCCGATCCACTTGTTGGACCCCGAACTGACGTTTTTGGTGCGTTTCATACTATTTGGGTGCACTTCGGACCGTTTGGTTGCCTTACGAAACTGGGTGCAAAACGGGCCGAACTAGTACAAAAGATCGTGCCACGAAGTTTGTGTCGGAATTTTTCGCAACGAACAAACCCGATCCTCCCCATTGGACCCTTTTAAATGACGTTTTGGGGCGTTTCATACTATTTGGGTGCATTCGAAACTGTTTGGTTGCCTTACGAAACTCGTGCAAAACGGGCCGAACTAGTGCAATAGTTCGTGCCACGAAGTCGCGTCTGAATTTTTTCGCAACGAAGGCACCTTGTTGGACCCTAAACTGAAGTTTTGGAGCGTTTCGTACTATTAGGGTGCATCGGGACCATTTGGTTGCCCTTACGAAACTAGGTGCAAAATGGGCCGAACTAGTGCAAAAGTTCGTTCCACGAAGTTGCATCAGAATTTTTCGCAACGAACGCACCCGATCCACCTTGTTGGACCCTAAACTGACATTTTGGTGCGTTTCGTACTATTTGGGTGCGTTCTTGAAAGTTTTGTAGATTATGAAACTCGGTGCAAAACAGGCCGAACTTGTGCAAAAGTTCGTGCCACGAAGTCGCATCGGAATTTTTCTCAAACGAATGAACCCGATCCTCCCCATTGGACCCTAAACTAACGTTTTGGTGCGTTTCATACTATTTGGGTGCATTCGGAACCATTTGGTTGCCTTACGAAACTCGGTGCAAAACGGGCCGAACTAGTGCAAAAGTTCGTGCCACGAAGTCGCGTCGGAATTGTCGCAACGAACGCACCCGATCCACCCTGTTGGACCCTAAACTGACGTTTTGGTGCGTTTCATACTAATTGGGTGCATTCGGGACCGTTTGGTTGCCTTACGAAACTGGGTGCAAAACGGGCCGAACTAGTACAAAAGATCGTGCCACGAAAGTGCATCAGAATTCTTCGCAACGAACACACCAGATCCACCTTGTTGGACCCTAAACTGACGTTTTAGTGCGTTTGTACTATTTGGGTGCATTCGGGACCGTTTGGTTGCCTTATGAAACTCGGTTGCAAAATGGGCCGAACTAGTGCAAAAGTTCGTGCCACGAGTCGCGTCAGAATTTTTCGCAACAAAGGCACTCAATCCACCTTGTTGGACCCTAAACTAAAGTTTTAGAGCGTTTCGTACTATTTGGGTGCATTCGGGACCGTTTGGTTGCCTTACGAAACTCGGTGCAAAATGGGCCGAACTAGTGCAAAAGTTCGTGCCACGAAGTCGCATCGGAATTTTTCTCAAACGAACGAACCCGATCCTCCCCATTGGACCCTAAACTAACGTTTTGGTGCGTTTCATACTATTGGGTGCATTCGGTACCGTTTGGTTGCCTTACGAAACTCGGTGCAAAACGGGCTGAACTAGTGCAAAAGTTCGTGCCACGTAGTCGCGTCGGAATTGTCGCAACGAACGCACCCGATCCACCCCGTTGGACCCTAAACTGACGTTTTGGAGCGTTTCGTACTATTTGGGTGCATTTTCACAACGAAGCACACGATCCACCCAGTTGGACCCTAAACTGACGTTTTGGTGCGTTTCGTACTATTTGGGTGCATTCGGGACCGTTTGGTTGCCTTACGAAACTCGGAGCAAAATGGGCCGAACTAGTGCAAAATTCGTGCCACGAAGTCGCGTCGGAATTTTTTCGCAACGAACACACCCAATCCTCCCCATTGAACCCTAAAATGACGTTTTGGTGCGTTTCATACTATTTGGGTGCATTCGAAACCGTTTGGTTGCCTTACGAAACTCGGTGGCAAAACGGGCCAAACTAGTGCAATAGTTCGTGCCACGAAGTCGCGTCGGAATTTTCGCAACGAAGGCACCCGATCCACCTTGTTGGACCCTAAACTAAAGTTTTAGTGCGTTTCGTACTATTTGGGTGCATTCGGGACCGTTTGGTTGCCTTACGAAACTCGGTGCAAAACGGGCCGACTAGTGCAAAAGTTCGTTCCACGAAGTTGCATCAGAATTTTCACAACGAACGCACCAGATCCACTTTGTTAGAACCTAAACTGACGTTTTCGTGCGTTTCGTACTATTTGGGTGCATTCGCGACCGTTTGGTTGCCTAACGAAATCGGTGCAAAACGGGCCGAACTAGTACAAAAGATCGTGCCACGAAGTTGCATCAGAATTTTTCGCAACGAACGCACCCGATCCACCTTGTTGGACCCTAAACTGATGTTTTGGTGTTTCGTTCTATTTGGGTGCATTCGGGAACGTTTAGTTGCCTTATGAAACTCGGTGCAAAACGGGCCGAATAGTGCAAAAGTTCGTGCACGAAGTTTAAATCAGAATATTTCACAACGAAACACACCCGATCCACCTTGTTGGACCCTAAACTGACGTTTGGTGTGTTTTGTACTATTTGGGTGGGTTCTGGATCGTTTGGTAGCTTTACGAACTCGGTGCAAAACGGGCCGAACTTGTGCAAAAGTTCGTGCCACGAAGTGCATCTGAATTTTTCGCAACGAACTCACCCGATCCACCTTGTTGACCATAAATTTACGTTTTGGTGTGTTTCGTACTATTTGGGTGCATTCGGGACAGTTTGGTTGCCTTACGAAACTCGGTGCAAAACGGGCCGAACTAGTGCAAAAGTTCGTGCCACGAAGTCGCATCGGAAGTTTTCGCAACGAATTAACCCGATCCACCCCGTTGGACCCTAAACTAACATTTTGGTGCGTTTCGTACTATTTCGGTGCATTCGAACCGTTTGGT
>NW_024376482.1:0-53350 GCF_016808335.1 Panicum virgatum
TGGACCGTTAGGTTGCCTTACGAAACTCGGTGCAAAACGGGTCGAACTAGTGCAAAGTTCGTGCCACGAAGTCGCGTCGGAATTTTTCACAACGAGACGTACCGGGTCCATCCAATTAGACCCCAAACAGATGTTTTGGTGTGTTTCGTTACTATTTGGGTGCATTTTGGGACATTTGGTTGCCTTACAAAACTCGGTGCAAAGCGGGCCAAAAAAGTGTAAAAGTTCGTGCCACAATGTTGTGTCAGAATTTTTCGCAACGAACATACCCAATCCACCCCATTGGATCCTCAACTAATGTTTTGGTGTGTTTCATACTATTTTGGTGCATTTGGGACCATTTCGTTGCCTTACGAAACTCGGTGCAAAACAGGCCTAACTAGTGCAAAAGTTCGTGCCACGAAGTCGCGTCGTAACTTTTTGCAACGAACTCACAAGATCCACCCCACTAGACCCTAGACTGATGTTTGGTGCGTTTCGTACTATTTCATTGCAATTGGGACCGTTTGGTTTCGTTACGAAACTCAGTGTAAACGGGCCTAACTAGTGCAAAAGTTCGTGCCACGAAGTCCGCGTCAGAATTTTTCACAATGAACACATCCGGTCCACCCCATTGGACCCTAAACTTATTTTTTTGGTGTGTTTCATACTATTGGATGCATTTGGGACAGTTTGGTTGCATTAGGGAAACTCGGGGCAAAAATGGGCCGAACTAGTGCAGAAGTTCGTGCCACGAAGTCGGATCAGAAATTTTCACAACGAAGGCACCCGATCCACTCCATTGGACCGTAAAATGCTGTTTTGGTGCATTTCATACTATTTGGGTGCATTTGGGACTGTTTGGTTGCGTTATGAAAATCGGTGCAAAATGGGCCGAACTAGTGCAAAAGTTTGTGCCACGAAGTCACACATCGGAATTTTTCGCAACGAATGCACTCGGTCCACCCCATTGGACCCTAAACTTATTTTTTTGGTGCATTTCATACTATTTGGGTGCATTTGGGACCATTTGGTTGCATTAGGAAACTCAGTGCAAAACGGGCCGAACAAGTGCAAAAGTTCATTCCACGAAGTCGCATCAGAATTTTTCACAACGAAATCACCCAATCCACCCACTGGACCGTAAAATGATGTTTCGGTGCATTTCGTACTATTTGGGGTGCATTTGGGTTTGTTTGGTTGTTTTACGAAACTCGGTGGCAAAACGGGACGAACTAGTGCAAACGTTGGTGCCACGAAGTCCGCGTCGGAATTTTTTGCAACGAACGTACTCGGTCCACCCCATTGGAACCTAAACTGATGTTTTGGTGCATTTCAAACTATTTGGGTGTATTTGGGACCGTTTGGTTGCCATACGAAATTCGGTGCAAAACGGGCCGAACTAGTGCAAAAGTTCGTGCCACGAAGTCGCGTCGGAATTTTTCGCAACGAACACACCCGATCCATCCCAGTGGACCCTAAACTGATGTTTTGGTGCGTTTTGTACTATTTGGGTGCATTGAGGACCGTTTGGGTGCGTTACGAAACTCGGTGCAAAATAGGTCGAACTAGTGCAAAAGTTCATGCCACGAAGTCGCATCGGAACTTTTCGCAACGAACTCACACGATCAACCCCACTGGACCCTAGACTGATGTTTTGGTGCATTTTGTACTATTTCATTGCATTTGGGACCGTTTGGTTGCGTTATGAAACTCGATGTAAAAACGGCCGAAGTAGTGCAAAAGTTCGTGCCACGAAGTCACGTCAGAATTTTTCGCAATGAACACATCTGGTCCACCCCATTTTAACCTAAACTGATGTTTTGGTGTGTTTCAGACTATTTGGGTGCATTTGGGACCGTTAGGTTGCCTTACGAAACTCGGTGCAAAACGGGTCGAACTAGTGTAAAAGTTCGTGCCACGAAGTCGCGTCGGAATTTTTCACAACGAACGTACCGGGTCCATCCAATTAGACCCCAAACAGATGTTTTGGTGTGTTTCGTACTATTTGGGTGCATTTTGGGACATTTGGTTGCCTTACGAAACTCGGTGCAAAGCGGGCCAAAAAAGTGTAAAAGTTCGTGCCACAATGTTGTGTCAGAATTTTTCGCAACGAACATACCCAATCCACCCCATTGGATCCTCAACTAATGTTTTGGTGTGTTTTCATACTATTTTGGTGCATTTGGGACCGTTTCGTTGCCTTACGAAACTCGGTGCAAAACGGGCCGAACTAGTGCAAAAGTTCGTGCCACGAAGTCGTGTAGGAATTCTTCGCAACAAATGCACCCGATCCATCGCAGTGGACCCTAAACTAATGTTTTGGTGCGTTTTGTTCTATTTGGGTGTATTGAGGACCGTTTGGTTACGTTACGAAACTCGGTGCAAAACGGGCCGAACTAGTGCAAAAGTTCGAGCCACGAAGTCGCGTCAGAACTTTTCGCAATGAACGCACCCCATCCAAACCATTGGACCCTAAACTGGTGTTTTAGTGCGTTTAAAACTATTTGGGTGCATTCGGGACCGTTTGGTTGCCTTATGAAACTCAGTGCAAAATGGGTCGAACTAGTGCAAAAGTCCGTGCCACGAGTCGCGTCGGAATTTTTCGCAATGAACGCACCCGGTCCACCCCATTGGACCCTAAACTTATTTTTTGGTGCGGTTCATACTATTTGGATGCATTTAGGACCGTTTGGTTGCATTAGGAAACTTGGTGCAAAACGGGCCGAACTAGTGCAAAAGTTCGTGCCACGAAGTCGCGTCGGAATTTTTCACAACAAAGGCACCCGATCTACCCCATTAGACCATAAAATGATGTTTTGGTGCATTTCGTACTATTTGGTGCATCTGGGACTGTTTGGTTGCGTTACGAAAATCGGTGCAAAAAGGGCCGAACTAATGCAAAAGTTTGAGCCACGAAGTCGCGTCGAAATTTTTCGCAACGAACGTACTAGGTCCATCCCATTAGACCCCAAACAGATGTTTTGGTGCGTCTCATACTATTTGGGTGCATTTTGGACAGTTAGGTTGCCTTACGAAACTCGGTGCAAAACGGGCCGAACAAGTGCAAAAGTCCGTGCCACGAAGTTGTGTCGGCATTTTTCGCAACGAACGCACCTCATCCACCACATTGGACCCTAAACTGATGTTTTGGAGTGTTTCGTACTATTTGGGTGTATTTGGGACCATTTGGTTGCCTTACGAAACTCGGTGCAAAACGGGCCGAACTAGTGCAAAAGTTTGTTGCCACGAAGTCGCGTTGGAATTTTTCGTAACGAACGCACCCGATCCATCCCAGTGGACCATAAACTGATGTTTTGGTGCGTTTTGTACTATTTGGGTGCATTGAGGACGTTTGGTTGCGTTACGAAACTCGGTGCAAAATGGGCCGAACTAGTGCAAAAGTTTGTGCCACGAAGTCGCGTGGGAACATTTCGCAATGAACTCACACGATTCACCCCACTGGACCCTAAACTGTTGTTTTGGTGCGTTTCAAACTATTTGGGTGCATTCGGGACCGTTTGGTTGCCTTACGAAACTCGGTGCAAAATGGGTCGAACTAGTGCTAAAGCTCATGCCACGAAGTCGCGTCGGAATTTTTCACAACGAACGTACCGGGTTCGTCCCATTAGACCCCAAACAGATGTTTTGGTGCGTTTCAAACTATTTGGGTGCATTTGGGACTGTTTGGTTGCCTTACGAAACTCGGTGCAAAACGGGCCGAACTAGTGCAAAAGTTCGTGCCACGAAGTCGCGTCGGAATTTTTCGCAACGAACGCACCCGATCCATGCCAGTGGACCCTAAACTGATGTTTTGGTGCATTTTGTACTATTTGGGTTCATTGAGATCCGTATGGTTGCATTACGAAACTCGGTGCAAAACAGGCCTAACTAGTGCAAAAGTTCGTGCCACGAAGTCGCGTCGTAACTTTTTGCAACGAACTCCCAAGGTCCACCCCACTAGACCCTAGACTGATGTTTTGGTGCGTTTCGTACTATTTCATTGCAATTGGGACCGTTTGGTTTCGTTACGAAACTCAGTGTAAAACGGGCCTAACTAGTGCAAAAGTTCGTGCCACGAAGTCGCGTCAGAATTTGGTATGTTTCATACTATTTGGGTGCATTTGGGACAGTTTGGTTGCATTAGGAAACTCGGTGCAAAATAGGCCGAACTAGTGCAGAAGTTCGTGCCACGAAGTCGCATCGGAATTTTTCACAACGAAGGCACCCGATCCACTCCATTGGACCGTAAAATGCTGTTTTGGTGCATTTCATACTATTTGGGTGCATTTGGGACTGTTTGGTTGCGTTATGAAAATCGGTGCAAAATGGGCCGAACTAGTGCAAAAGTTTGTGCCACGAAGTCACGTCGGAATTTTTCGCAACGAATGCACTCGGTCCACCCCATTGGACCCTAAACTTATTTTTTGGTGCATTTCATACTATTTGGGTGCATTTGGGACCATTTGGTTGCATTAGGAAACTCGGTGCAAAACGGGCCGAACAAGTGCAAAAGTTCATGCCACGAAGTTGCATCAGAATTTTTCACAACGAAGGCACCCAATCCACCCCACTGGACCGTAAAATGATGTTTCGGTGCATTTTGTACTATTTGGGTGCATTTGGGTTTGTTTGGTTGCTTTACGAAACTCGGTGCAAAACAGGCCGAACTCGGTGCCACGAAGTCGCGTCGGAATTTTTTGCAACGAACGTACTCGGTCCACCCCATTGGACCCTAAACTGATGTTTTGGTGCATTTCAAACTATTTGGGTGCATTTGGGACCGTTTGGTTGCCATACGAAATTCGGTGCAAAACGGGCCGAACTAGTGCAAAAGTTCGTGCCACGAAGTCGCGTCGGAATTTTTCGCAACGAACACACCCGATCCATCCCAGTGGACCCTAAACTGATGTTTTGGTGCGTTTTGTACTATTTGGGTGCATTGAGGACCGTTTGGGTGCGTTACGAAACTCGGTGCAAAATAGGTCGAACTAGTGCAAAAGTTAATGCCACGAAGTCGCGTCGGAACTTTTCGCAACGAACTCACACGATCAACCCCACTGGACCCTAGACTGATGTTTTGGTGCGTTTTGTACTATTTCATTGCATTTGGGACCGTTTGGTTGCGTTATGAAACTCGATGTAAAAACGGCCGAACTAGTGCAAAAGTTCGTGCCACGAAGTCACGTCAGAATTTTTCGCAATGAACACATCTGGTCCAACCCATTTTAACCTAAACTGATGTTTTGGTGTGTTTCAGACTATTTGAGTGCATTTGGGACCGTTAGGTTGCCTTACGAAACTCGGTGCAAAACGGGTCGAACTAGTGCAAAAGTTCGTGCCACGAAGTCGCGTCGGAATTTTTCACAACGAACGTACCGGGTCCATCCAATTAGACCCCAAACAGATGTTTTGGTGTGTTTCGTACTATTTGGGTGCATTTTGGGACATTTGGTTGCCTTACGAAACTCGGTGCAAAGCGGGCCAAAAAAGTGTAAAAGTTCGTGCCACAATGTTGTGTCAGAATTTTTCGCAACGAACATACCCAATCCACCCCATTGGATCCTCAACTAATGTTTTGGTGTGTTTCATACTATTTTGGTGCATTTGGGACCATTTCGTTGCCTTACGAAACTCGGTGTAAAACAGGCCTAACTAGTGCAAAAGTTCGTGCCACGAAGTCGCGTCGTAACTTTTTGCAACGAACTCACAAGATCCACCCCACTAGACCCTAGACTGATGTTTTGGTGCGTTTCGTACTATTTCATTGCAATTGGGACCGTTTGGTTTCGTTACGAAACTCAGTGTAAAACGGGCCTAACTAGTGCAAAAGTTCGTGCCACGAAGTCGCGTCAGAATTTTTCACAACGAACACATCCGGTCCACCCCATTGGACCCTAAACTTATTTTTTTGGTGTGTTTCATACTATTTGGATGCATTTGGGACAGTTTGGTTGCATTAGGAAACTCGGGGCAAAATGGGCCGAACTAGTGCAGAAGTTCGTGCCACGAAGTCGGATCAGAAATTTTCACAACGAAGGCACCCGATCCACTCCATTGGACCGTAAAATGCTGTTTTGGTGCATTTCATACTATTTGGGTGCATTTGGGACTGTTTGGTTGCGTTATGAAAATCGGTGCAAAATGGGCCGAACTAGTGCAAAAGTTTGTGCCACGAAGTCACGTCGGAATTTTTCGCAACGAATGCACTCGGTCCACCCCATTGGACCCTAAACTTATTTTTTGGTGCATTTCATACTATTTGGGTGCATTTGGGACCATTTGGTTGCATTAGGAAACTCAGTGCAAAACGGGCCGAACAAGTGCAAAAGTTCATTCCACGAAGTCGCATCAGAATTTTTCACAACGAAATCACCCAATCCACCCCACTGGACCGTAAAATGATGTTTCGGTGCATTTCGTACTATTTGGGTGCATTTGGGTTTGTTTGGTTGTTTACGAAACTCGGTGCAAAACGGGCCGAACTAGTGCAAACGTTGGTGCCACGAAGTCGCGTCGGAATTTTTTGCAACGAACGTACTCGGTCCACCCCATTGGAACCTAAACTGATGTTTTGGTGCATTTCAAACTATTTGGGTGTATTTGGGACCGTTTGGTTGCCATACGAAATTCGGTGCAAAACGGGCCGAACTAGTGCAAAAGTTCGTGCCACGAAGTCGCGTCGGAATTTTTCGCAACGAACACACCCGATCCATCCCAGTGGACCCTAAACTGATGTTTTGGTGCGTTTTGTACTATTTGGGTGCATTGAGGACCGTTTGGGTGCGTTACGAAACTCGGTGCAAAATAGGTCGAACTAGTGCAAAAGTTCATGCCACGAAGTCGCGTCGGAACTTTTCGCAACGAACTCACACGATCAACCCCACTGGACCCTAGACTGATGTTTTGGTGCATTTTGTACTATTTCATTGCATTTGGGACCGTTTGGTTGCGTTATGAAACTCGATGTAAAAATGGCCAAAGTAGTGCAAAAGTTCGTGCCACGAAGTCACGTCAGAATTTTTCGCAATGAACACATCTGGTCCACCCCATTTTAACCTAAACTGATGTTTTGGTGTGTTTCAGACTATTTGGGTGCATTTGGGACCGTTAGGTTGCCTTACGAAACTCGGTGCAAAACGGGTCGAACTAGTGTAAAAGTTCGTGCCACGAAGTCGCGTCGGAATTTTTCACAACGAACGTACCGGGTCCATCCAATTAGACCCCAAACAGATGTTTTGGTGTGTTTCGTACTATTTGGGTGCATTTTGGGACATTTGGTTGCCTTACGAAACTCGGTGCAAAGCGGGCCAAAAAAGTGTAAAAGTTCGTGCCACAATGTTGTGTCATAATTTTTCGCAACGAACATACCCAATCCACCCCATTGGATCCTCAACTAATGTTTTGGTGTGATTCATACTATTTTGGTGCATTTGGGACCGTTTCGTTGCCTTACGAAACTCGGTGCAAAACGGGCCGAACTAGTGCAAAAGTTCGTGCCACGAAGTCGTGTAGGAATTCTTCGCAACGAATGCACCCGATCCATCGCAGTGGACCCTAAACTAATGTTTTGGTGCGTTTTGTTCTATTTGGGTGTATTGAGGACCGTTTGGTTACGTTACGAAACTCGGTGCAAAACGGGCCGAACTAGTGCAAAAGTTCGAGCCACGAAGTCGCGTCAGAACTTTTCGCAATGAACGCACCCCATCCAAACCATTGGACCCTAAACTGGTGTTTTAGTGCGTTTAAAACTATTTGGGTGCATTCGGGACCGTTTGGTTGCCTTATGAAACTCAGTGCAAAATGGGTCGAACTAGTGCAAAAGTCCGTGCCACGAAGTCGCGTCGGAATTTTTCGCAATGAACGCACCCGGTCCACCCCATTGGACCCTAAACTTATTTTTTGGTGCGGTTCATACTATTTGGATGCATTTAGGACCGTTTGGTTGCATTAGGAAACTTGGTGCAAAACGGGCCGAACTAGTGCAAAAGTTCGTGCCACGAAGTCGCGTCGGAATTTTTCACAACAAAGGCACCCGATCTACCCCATTAGACCATAAAATGATGTTTTGGTGCATTTCGTACTATTTTGGTGCATCTGGGACTGTTTGGTTGCGTTACGAAAATCGGTGCAAAAAGGGCCGAACTAATGCAAAAGTTTGAGCCACGAAGTCGCGTCGAAATTTTTCGCAACGAACGTACTGGGTCCATCCCATTAGACCCCAAACAGATGTTTTGGTGCGTCTCATACTATTTGGGTGCATTTTGGACAGTTAGGTTGCCTTACGAAACTCGGTGCAAAACGGGCCGAACAAGTGCAAAAGTCCGTGCCACGAAGTTGTGTCGGCATTTTTCGCAACGAACGCACCTCATCCACCACATTGGACCCTAAACTGATGTTTTGGAGTGTTTCGTACTATTTGGGTGTATTTGGGACCATTTGGTTGCCTTACGAAACTCGGTGCAAAACGGGCCGAACTAGTGCAAAAGTTTGTGCCACGAAGTCGCGTTGGAATTTTTCGTAACGAACGCACCCGATCCATCCCAGTGGACCAAAAACTGATGTTTTGGTGCGTTTTGTACTATTTGGGTGCATTGAGGACGTTTGGTTGCGTTACGAAACTCGGTGCAAAATGGGCCGAACTAGTGCAAAAGTTTGTGCCACGAAGTCGCGTGGGAACATTTCGCAATGAACTCACACGATTCACCCCACTGGACCCTAAACTGTTGTTTTGGTGCGTTTCAAACTATTTGGGTGCATTCGGGACCGTTTGGTTGCCTTACGAAACTCGGTGCAAAATGGGTCGAACTAGTGCTAAAGCTCATGCCACGAAGTCGCGTCGGAATTTTTCACAACGAACGTACCGGGTTCGTCCCATTAGACCCCAAACAGATGTTTTGGTGCGTTTCAAACTATTTGGGAGCATTTTGGACCGTTTGGTTGCCTTACGAAACTCGGTGCAAAACGGGCCCAACAAGTGCAAAAGTTCGTGCCACGAAGTCGCGTCGGAATTTTTCACAACAAAGGCACCCGATCTACCCCATTAGACCGTAAAATGATGTTTTGGTGCATTTCGTACTATTTTGGTGCATCTGGGACTGTTTGGTTGCGTTACGAAAATTGGTGCAAAAAGGGCCGAACTAATGCAAAAGTTTGAGCCACGAAGTCGCGTCGAAATTTTTCGCAACGAACGTACCGGGTCCATCCCATTAGACCCCAAACAGATGTTTTGGTGCGTCTCGTACTATTTGGGTGCATTTTGGACAGTTTGGTTGCCTTACGAAACTCGGTGCAAAACGGGCCGAACAAGTGCAAAAGTCCGTGCCACGATGTTGTGTCGGAATTTTTCGCAACGAACGCACCTCATCCACCCCATTGGACCCTAAACTGATGTTTTGGAGTGTTTCGTACTATTTGGGTGTATTTGGGACCATTTGGTTGCCTTACGAAACTCGGTGCAAAACGGGCCGAACTAGTGCAAAAGTTTGTGCCACGAAGTCGCGTTGGAATTTTTCGTAACGAACGCACCCGATCCATCCCAGTGGACCATAAACTGATGTTTTGGTGCGTTTTGTACTATTTGGGTGCATTGAGGACGTTTGGTTGCGTTACGAAACTCGGTGCAAAATGGGCCGAACTAGTGCAAAAGTTTGTGCCACGAAGTCGCGTCGGAACATTTCGCAACGAACTCACACGATTCACCCCACTGGACCCTAAACTGTTGTTTTGGTGCGTTTCATACTATTTCATTGCATTTGGGACCGTTTGGTTGCGTTACGAAACTCGGTGCAAAAGGGCCGAACTAGTGCAAAAGTTCGTGCCACGAAGTCGCGTAGGAATTCTTCGCAACGAACACACCTGATCCATCCCAGTGTACCCTAAACTAATGTTTTGGTGCATTTTGTTCTATTTGGGTGTATTGAGGACCATTTGATTGCGTTACGAAACTCGGTGCAAAACGGGCCGAACTAGTGTAAAAAGTTCGTGCCACGAAGTCGCGTCGGAACTTTTCGCAACGAACGCATCCCATCCACCCCATTGGACCCTAAACTGGTGTTTTGGCGTGTTTCAAACTATTTGGGTGCATTCGGGACCATTTGGTTGCCTTACGAAACTCGGTGCAAAATGGGCCGAACTAGTGCAAAAGTTCGTGCCACGAAGTCGCGTCGGAATTTTTCGCAACGAACGCACCCAGTCCACCCCATTGGACCCTAAACTGTTGTTTTGGTGCGTTTCGTACTATTTGGGTGCATTTGGGACCGTTTGGTTGTCTTACGAAACTTGGTGCAAAACGGGCCGAACTAGTGCAAAAGTTCGTGCCACAAAGTCGCTTCGGAATTTTTTGCAACGAATGCTGCTGATCGACCCCATTGGACCCTAAACAGATGTTTTGGTGCGTTTCATACTATTTGGGTGCATTCGGGACCGTTTGGTTGCCTTACGAAACTCAGTGCAAAATGGGTCGAACTAGTGCAAAAGTTCGTGCCACGAAGTCGAGTCGGAATTTTTCACAACAAACGTACCGGGTTCATCCGATTAGACCCCAAACAGATGTTTTGGTGCGTTTCAAACTATTTGGGTGCATTCGGGACCGTTTGGTTGCCTTACGAAACTCGGTGCAAAACGGGCCGAACAAGTGCAAAAGTTCGTGCCACGAAGTAGTGTCGGAATTTTTCGCAACGAATGCACCTCATCCACCCTATTGGACCCTAAACTGATGTTTTGGAGTGTTTCGTACTATTTGGGTGTATTTGGGACCGTTTGGTTGCGTTACGAAACTCTGTGTAAAACGGGCCGAACTAGTACAAAAGTTCGTGCCACGAAGTCGCGTCAGAATTTTTCGCAACAAACACATCCAGTCCACCCCATTGGACCCTAAACAGATGTTTTGGTGCGTTTCATACTATTTGGGTGCATTTGGGACCGTTTGGTTGCCTTACAAAACTCGGTGCAAAACGGGCCGAACAAGTGCAAAAGTTCGTGCCACGAAGTCGCGTCGGAATTTTTCGCAACGAACTCATACGATTCACCCCACTGGACCCTAAACTGATGTTTTGGTGCGTTTCGTTCTATTTCATTGCATTTGGGACCGTTTGGTTGCATTACGAAACTCGGTGCAAAAGGGCCGAACTAGTGCAAAAGTTCGTGCTACGAAGTCGCGTAGGAATTCTTCGCAACGAACACACCTGATCCATCCTAGTGGACCCTAAACTAATGTTTTGGTGCATTTTGTTCTATTTGGGAGTATTGAGGACCATTTGATTGCGTTACGAAACACGATGCAAAACGGGCCCAACTAGTGTAAAAGTTCGTGCCACGAAGTCGCGTCGGAATTTTTCGCAACGAACGTACCGGGTCCATCTCATTAGACCCCAAACAGATGTTTCGATGTATTTCATACTATTTGGGTGTATTTAGGACTGTTTGGTTGCCTTATGAAACTCTGTGCAAAACGGGCACAACAAGTTTAAAAGTTCGTGCCACGAAGTCGCGTCGGAATTTGTCACAACGAAGGCACCTGATCCACCCCATTGGACCCTAAACTGATGTTTTGGTGCATTTTGTACTATATGGGTGCATTTGGGACCGTTTCATTGCCTTACGAAACACGGTGCAAAACGGGCCGAACTAGTGCAAAAGTTAGTGCCACGAAGTCGCGTCAGAATTTTTTGCAACGAACACAACCGGTCCACCCCATTGGACCCTAAACTGATGTTTTGGTGCGTTTCATCCTATTTGGGTGCATTTGGGACTGTTTGGTTGCCTTACGAAACTCGGTGCAAAACGGGCTGAACTATTGCAAAAGTTCGTGCCACGAAGTCGCATCTGAATTTTTCACAACGAACGTACCGGGGTCATCCCATTAGACTCCAAACAGACGTTTTGGTGCTTTTCAAACTATTTGGGTGCATTTTGGACCGTTTGGTTGCCTTACGAAACTCGGTACAAAACGGGCCCAACAAGTGCAAAAGTTCGTGCCACGAAGTTGTATTAGAATTTTTCTCAACGAACACGCCCAATCCACCCCAATGGACCCTAAACTGATGGTTAGGCGTGTTTCATACTATTTGGGTGCATTTAGGACCATTTGGTTGCCTTACGAAACACGTTGCAAAACGGGCCGAACTAGTGCAAAAGTTCGTGCCACGAAGTCGCGTAGGAATTTTGCGCAACGAACGCATCCGATCCATCCCAGTGGACCCTAAACTAATGATTTCGTGCATTTTATTCTATTTAGGTTAATTGAGGACCGTTTGCTTGCGTTACGAAACTCGTTCCAAAACAGGCCGAACTAGTGCAAAAGTTAGTGCCACGAAGTCGCGTCGGAACTTTTCGCAACGAACGCACCCCATCCACCCCATTATGCACCCCATCCACCCCATTGAACCATAAACTGATGTTTTGTTGCATTTCATACTATTTGGGTGCATTTGGGACCGTTTGGTTGCCTTACGAAACTCGGTGCAAAACGGGGCGAACTAGTGCAAAAGTTAGTGCCACAAAGTCACGTCGGAATTTTTTGCGACGAATGCTCCTGATCGACCCCATTGGACCCTAAACTGGTGTTTTTTTACGTTTCAAACTATTTGGGTGCATTCGGGAGAGTTTGGTTGCCTTACGAAACTCGGTGCAAAATGGGCCGAACTAGTGCAAAAGTTCGTGCCACTAAGTCGCGTCGGAATTTTTCGCAACGAATGCACCAGGTCCACCCCATTGGACCCTAAACTTATTTTTTGGTGCGTTTCATACTATTTGGGTGCATTTAGGACCGTTTGGTTGCATTAGGAAACTCGGGGCAAAACGGGCCGAACAAGTGCAAAAGTTCGTGCCACGAAGTCGCGTCGGAATTTTTCACAACGAAGGCGCCCGATCCTGCCGGTTGGACCGTAAAATGATGTTTTGGTGCATTTCATACTATTTGGGTGCATTTGGGACTGTTTGTTTGCCTTACGAAACTCGGTGTAAAACGGGCCGAACTAGTACAAAAGTTCGTGCCACGAAGTCGCTTCAGAATTTTTTGCAACGAACGTACCCGGTCCACCCATTGGACCCTAAACTTATGTTTTGGTGCGTTTTGTACTATTTGGGTGCATTTGGGACCATTTGGTTGCCTTACAAAACACGGTGCAAAACGGGCCGAACTAGTGCAAAAGTTTGTGCCACGAAGTCGCGTCGAAACTTTTTGCAACGAACTCACATGATCCACCCCACTGGACCCTAGACTGATGTTTTGGTACGTTTCATACTATTTCATTGCAATTGGGACCGTTTGGTTGCGTTACGAAACTCGGTGTAAAACGGGCCGAACTAGTGCAAAAGTTCGTGCCACGAAGTCGCGTCAGAATTTTTCGCAACGAACACATCCGGTCCACTCCATTAGACCGTAAAATGATGTTTTGGTGCATTTCGTACTAGTTTGGTGCATCTGGGACTGTTTGGTTGCGTTACGAAAATCAGTGCAAAAAGGGCCGAACTAATGCAAAAGTTTGAGCCACGAAGTCGCGTCGAAATTTTTCGCAACGAACGTACCGGGTCCATCCCATTAGACCGCAAACAGATGTTTTGGTGCGTCTCGTACTATTTGGGTGCATTTTGGACAGTTTGGTTGCCTTATGAAACTCGGTGCAAAACGGGCCGAACAAGTGCAAAAGTCCGTGCCACGAAGTTGTGTCGGAATTTTTCGCAACGAACGCACCACATCGACCCCATTGGACCCTAAACTGATGTTTTGGAGTGTTTTGTACTATTTGGGTGTATTTGGGACCATTTGGTTGCCTTACGAAACTCGGTGCAAAACAGGCCGAACTAGTGCAAAAGTTTGTGCCACAAAGTCGCGTTGGAATTTTTCGTAACGAATGCACCCGATCCATCCCAGTGGACCATAAACTGATGTTTTGGTGCGTTTTGTACTACTTGGGTGCATTGAGGACGTTTGGTTGCGTTACGAAACTCGGTGCAAAATGGGCCGAACTAGTGCAAAAGTTCGTGCCACGAAGTCGCGTCGGAACATTTCGCAACGAACTCACACGATTCACCCCACTGGACCCTAAACTGTTGTTTTGGTGCGTTTCATACTATTTCATTGCATTTGGGACTGTTTGGTTGTGTTACGAAACTCGGTGCAAAAGGGCCGAACTAGTGCAAAAGTTCGTGCCACGAAGTCGCGTAGGAATTCTTCGCAACGAACACACCTGATCCATCCCAGTGTACCCTAAACTAATGTTTTGGTGCATTTTGTTCTATTTGGGTGTATTGTTTACCATTTGATTGCGTTACGAAACTCGGTGCAAAACGGGCCGAACTAGTGTAAAAGTTCGTGCCACGAAGTCGCGTCGGAACTTTTCGCAACGAACGCATCCCATCCACCCCATTGGACCCTAAACTGGTGTTTTGGTGCGTTTCAAACTATTTGGGTGCATTCGGGACCATTTGGTTGCCTTACGAAACTCGGTGCAAAATGGGCCGAACTAGTGCAAAAGTTCGTGCCACGAAGTCGCATCTGAATTTTTCACAACGAACGTACCGGGGTCATCCCATTAGACTCCAAACAGACGTTTTGGTGCTTTTCAAACTATTTGGGTGCATTTTGGACCGTTTGGTTGCCTTACGAAACTCGGTACAAAACGGGCCCAACAAGTGCAAAAGTTCGTGCCACGAAGTTGTATTAGAATTTTTCTCAACGAACACGCCCAATCCACCCCAATGGACCCTAAACTGATGGTTAGGCGTGTTTCATACTATTTGGGTGCATTTAGGACCATTTGGTTGCCTTACGAAACACGTTGCAAAACGGGCCGAACTAGTGCAAAAGTTCGTGCCACGAAGTCGCGTAGGAATTTTGCGCAACGAACGCATCCGATCCATCCCAGTGGACCCTAAACTAATGATTTCGTGCATTTTATTCTATTTAGGTTAATTGAGGACCGTTTGCTTGCGTTACGAAACTCGTTCCAAAACAGGCCGAACTAGTGCAAAAGTTAGTGCCACGAAGTCGCGTCGGAACTTTTCGCAACGAACGCACCCCATCCACCCCATTATGCACCCCATCCACCCCATTGAACCATAAACTGATGTTTTGTTGCATTTCATACTATTTGGGTGCATTTGGGACCGTTTGGTTGCCTTACGAAACTCGGTGCAAAACGGGGCGAACTAGTGCAAAAGTTAGTGCCACAAAGTCACGTCGGAATTTTTTGCGACGAATGCTCCTGATCGACCCCATTGGACCCTAAACTGGTGTTTTTTTACGTTTCAAACTATTTGGGTGCATTCGGGAGAGTTTGGTTGCCTTACGAAACTCGGTGCAAAATGGGCCGAACTAGTGCAAAAGTTCGTGCCACTAAGTCGCGTCGGAATTTTTCGCAACGAATGCACCAGGTCCACCCCATTGGACCCTAAACTTATTTTTTGGTGCGTTTCATACTATTTGGGTGCATTTAGGACCGTTTGGTTGCATTAGGAAACTCGGGGCAAAACGGGCCGAACAAGTGCAAAAGTTCGTGCCACGAAGTCGCGTCGGAATTTTTCACAACGAAGGCGCCCGATCCTGCCGGTTGGACCGTAAAATGATGTTTTGGTGCATTTCATACTATTTGGGTGCATTTGGGACTGTTTGTTTGCCTTACGAAACTCGGTGTAAAACGGGCCGAACTAGTACAAAAGTTCGTGCCACGAAGTCGCTTCAGAATTTTTTGCAACGAACGTACCCGGTCCACCCATTGGACCCTAAACTTATGTTTTGGTGCGTTTTGTACTATTTGGGTGCATTTGGGACCATTTGGTTGCCTTACAAAACACGGTGCAAAACGGGCCGAACTAGTGCAAAAGTTTGTGCCACGAAGTCGCGTCGAAACTTTTTGCAACGAACTCACATGATCCACCCCACTGGACCCTAGACTGATGTTTTGGTACGTTTCATACTATTTCATTGCAATTGGGACCGTTTGGTTGCGTTACGAAACTCGGTGTAAAACGGGCCGAACTAGTGCAAAAGTTCGTGCCACGAAGTCGCGTCAGAATTTTTCGCAACGAACACATCCGGTCCACTCCATTAGACCGTAAAATGATGTTTTGGTGCATTTCGTACTAGTTTGGTGCATCTGGGACTGTTTGGTTGCGTTACGAAAATCAGTGCAAAAAGGGCCGAACTAATGCAAAAGTTTGAGCCACGAAGTCGCGTCGAAATTTTTCGCAACGAACGTACCGGGTCCATCCCATTAGACCGCAAACAGATGTTTTGGTGCGTCTCGTACTATTTGGGTGCATTTTGGACAGTTTGGTTGCCTTATGAAACTCGGTGCAAAACGGGCCGAACAAGTGCAAAAGTCCGTGCCACGAAGTTGTGTCGGAATTTTTCGCAACGAACGCACCACATCGACCCCATTGGACCCTAAACTGATGTTTTGGAGTGTTTTGTACTATTTGGGTGTATTTGGGACCATTTGGTTGCCTTACGAAACTCGGTGCAAAACAGGCCGAACTAGTGCAAAAGTTTGTGCCACAAAGTCGCGTTGGAATTTTTCGTAACGAATGCACCCGATCCATCCCAGTGGACCATAAACTGATGTTTTGGTGCGTTTTGTACTACTTGGGTGCATTGAGGACGTTTGGTTGCGTTACGAAACTCGGTGCAAAATGGGCCGAACTAGTGCAAAAGTTCGTGCCACGAAGTCGCGTCGGAACATTTCGCAACGAACTCACACGATTCACCCCACTGGACCCTAAACTGTTGTTTTGGTGCGTTTCATACTATTTCATTGCATTTGGGACTGTTTGGTTGTGTTACGAAACTCGGTGCAAAAGGGCCGAACTAGTGCAAAAGTTCGTGCCACGAAGTCGCGTAGGAATTCTTCGCAACGAACACACCTGATCCATCCCAGTGTACCCTAAACTAATGTTTTGGTGCATTTTGTTCTATTTGGGTGTATTGTTTACCATTTGATTGCGTTACGAAACTCGGTGCAAAACGGGCCGAACTAGTGTAAAAGTTCGTGCCACGAAGTCGCGTCGGAACTTTTCGCAACGAACGCATCCCATCCACCCCATTGGACCCTAAACTGGTGTTTTGGTGCGTTTCAAACTATTTGGGTGCATTCGGGACCATTTGGTTGCCTTACGAAACTCGGTGCAAAATGGGCCGAACTAGTGCAAAAGTTCGTGCCACGAAGTCGCGTCGGAATTTTTCGCAACGAACGCACCCAGTCCACCCCATTGGACCCTAAACTGTTGTTTTGGTGCGTTTCGTACTATTTGGGTGCATTTGGGACCGTTTGGTTGTCTTACGAAACTTGGTGCAAAACGGGTCGAACTAGTGCAAAAGTTCGTGCCACAAAGTTGCTTCGGAATTTTTTGCAACGAATGCTGCTGATCGACCCCATTGGACCCTAAACAGATGTTTTGGTGCGTTTCATACTATTTGGGTGCATTCGGGACCGTTTGGTTGCCTTACGAAACTCGGTGCAAAACGGGGCGAACTGGTGCAAAAGTTAGTGCCACAAAGTCACGTCGGAATTTTTTGCGACGAATGCTCCTGATCGACCCCATTGGACTCTAAACTTGTGTTTTTTTTACGTTTCAAACTATTTGGGTGCATTCGGGAGAGTTTGGTTGCCTTACAAAACTCGGTGTAAAATGGGCCGAACTAGTGCAAAAGTTCGTGCCACGAAGTCGCGTCGGAATTTTTCGCAACGAATGCACCAGGTCCACCCCATTGGACCCGAAACTTATTTTTTGGTGCGTTTCATACTATTTGGGTGCATTTAGGACCGTTTGGTTGCATTAGGAAACTCGGGGCAAAACGGGCCGAACAAGTGCAAAAGTTCGTGCCACGAAGTCGCGTCGGAATTTTTCACAACGAAGGCGCCCGATCCTGCCGGTTGGACCGTAAAATGATGTTTTGGTGCATTTCATACTATTTGGATGCATTTGGGACTGTTTGTTTGCCTTACGAAACTCGGTGCAAAACGGGCCGAACTAGTACAAAAGTTCGTGCCACGAAGTCGCTTCAGAATTTTTTGCAACGAACATACCCGGTCCACCCATTGGACCCTAAGCTTATGTTTTGGTGCGTTTTGTACTTTTTGGGTGCATTTGGGACCATTTGGTTGCCTTACAAAACACGGTGCAAAACGGGCCGAACTAGTGCAAAAGTTTGTGCCACGAAGTCGCGTCGAAACTTTTTGCAACGAACTCACATGATCCACCCCACTGGACCCTAGACTGATGTTTTGGTACGTTTCATACTATTTCATTGCAATTGGGACCGTTTGGTTGCGTTACGAAACTGATGTTTTGGTGCGTTTCATACTATTTGGGTGCATTTGGGACCGTCTGGTTGCCTTACAAAACTCGGTGCAAAACGGGCCGAACTAGTGCAAAAGTTCGTGCCACGAAGTCGCTTCAGAATTTTTCACAACAAACGTACCGGGTTCATCCCATTAGACCCCAAACAGATGTTTTGGTGCGTTTCAAACTATTTGGGTGCATTTTGGACCGTTTGGTTGCCTTACGAAACTCGGTGCAAAACGGGCCCAACATGTGCAAAAGTTCATGCCACGAAGTTGTATCAGAATTTTTCGCAACGAACATGCCCAATCAACCCCATTGGACCCTAAACTGATGTTTTGGTGCGTTTGGTACTATTTGGGTGCATTTGGGACTGTTTGGTTGCCTTACGAAACTTGGTGCAAAACGGGCCGAACTAGTGCCGAAGTACGTGCCACGAAGTCGCGTAGGAATTTTTGGCAACGAACGCACCCGATCCATCCCAGTGGACCCTAAACTAATGTTTTGGTGCGTTTTGTTCTATTTGGGTGCATTGAGGACCGTTTGGTTGCATTACGAAACTCGGTGCAAAACAGGCCGAGATAGTGCAAAAGTTCGTGCCACGAAGTCGCGTCGAAACTTTTTGCAACGAACTCACACGATCCACCCCACTGGACCCTAGACTGATGTGTTCATGCATTTTGTACTATTTCATTGCAATTGGGACCGTTTGGTTGCATTACGAAACTCGGTGTAAAACGGGCCGAACTAGTGCAAAAGTTCGTGCCACGAAGTCGCGTCGGAATTTTTCGCAATGAATGCTGCTGATCGAGCCCATTGGACCCTAAACAGATGTTTTGGTGCGTTTCATACTTTTCGGGTGCATTTGGGAGTGTTTGGTTGCCTTACGAAACTCGGTGCAAAACGGGGCGAACAAGTGCAAAAGTTAGTGCCACAAAGTCACGTCGGAATTTTTTGCAACGAACTTACCAGGTCCATCAAGTTAGACCCCAAACAGATAATTTGGTGCGTTTCGTACTATTTGGGTGCATTTTGGACCGTTTGGTTGCCTTACGAAACTCGGTGCAAAACGGGCCGAACTAGTGCAAAAGTTCGTGCCACAAAGTTGCGTCGGAATTTTTTGCAACGAATGCTGATGATCGAGCCCATTGGTCCCTAAACAGATGTTTTGGTGCGTTTCATACTTATTGGGTGCATTTGGGAGTGTTTGGTTGCCTTACGAAACTCGGTGCAAAACGGGGCGAACAAGTGCAAAAGTTAGTGCCACAAAGTCACGTCGGAATTTTTTGTAACGAATGCTGCTGATCGACCCCATTGGACCCTAAACTGGTGTTTTGGTGCGTTTCAAACTATTTGGGTGCATTCGGGACTGTTTGGTTGCCTTACGAAACTTGGTGCAAAATGGGTCGAACTAGTGCAAAAGTTCGTGCCACGAAGTCGCGTCAGAATTTTTCACAACAAACATACCGGGTTCATCCGATTAGACCCCAAACAGATGTTTTGGTGGGTTTCAAAATATTTGGGTGCATTCGGGACCGTTTGGTTGCCTTACGAAACTCGGTGCAAAATGGGTCGAACTAGTGCAAAAGTTTGTGCCACGAAGTCGCGTCGGAATTTTTCACAACAAACGTACCAGGTTCATCCGATTAGACCCCAAACAAATGTTTTGGTGCGTTTCAAACTATTTGGGTGCATTTTGGACCGTTTGGTTGCCTTACGAAACTCGATGCAAAACGGGCCAACAAGTGCAAAAGTTCGTGCCACGAAGTTGTATCAGAATTTTTCGCAACAAACATGCCCAATCCACCCCATTTGGACCGTAAACTGATGTTTTGCTGTGTTTCGTACTTTTTGGGTGCATTTGGGACCGTTTGGTTGCCTTACGAAACTCGGTGCAAAACGGGCCCAACAAGTGTAAAAGTTCGTGCCACGAAGTTGTATCAGAATTTTTCGCAACGAACACGCCCAATCAACTCCATTGGACCCTAAACTGATGTTTTGGTGCGTTTCGTACTATTTGGGTGCATTTGGGACCGTTTGGTTGCCTTACGAAACTTGGTGCAAAACGGGCCGAACTAGTGCAAAAGTACATGCCACAAAGTCGCGTAGGAATTTTTCGCAACGAACGCACCCGATCCATCCCAGTGGACCCTAAACTAATGTTTTGGTGCATTTTCTTCTATTTGGGTGCATTGAGGACCGTTTGGTTGCGTTACGAAACTCGGTGCAAAACAAGCCGAACTAGTGCAAAAGTTCGTGCCACGAAGTCGCGTCGAAACTTTTTGCAACGAACTCACACGATCCACCCCACTGGACCCTAGACTGATGTTTTCGTGCATTTCGTACTATTTCATTGCAATTGGGACCGTTTGGTTGCGTTACAAAACTCGGTGTAAAACGGGCCGAACTAGTGCAAAAGTTCGTGCCACGAAGTCGTGTCGGAATTTTTCGCAACGAACACATCCGGTCCTCCCCATTGGACCCTAAACTGATGTTTTGGTGCGTTTCATACTATTTGCTTGCATTTGGAACCATTTGGTTGCCTTACGAAACTCGGTGCAAAACGGGCCAAACTAGTGCAAAAGTTCGTGCCACGAAGTCGCATCGGAATTTTTCGCAACGAACTTACCAGGTCCATCCAATTAGACCCCAAACAGATAATTTGGTGCGTTTCATACTATTTGGGTGCATTTTGGACCGTTTGGTTGCCTTACAAAACTCAGTGCAAAATGGGCCGAACTAGTGCAAAAGTTCGTGCCACGAAGTCGCGTAGGAATTTTTTGCAACGAACGCACCCGATCCATCCCAGTGGACCCTAAACTAATGTTTTGGTGCGTTTTGTTCTATTTGGGTGCATTGAGGACCGTTTGGTTGCGTTACGAAACTCGGTGCAAAACAGGACGAACTAGTGCAAAAGTTCGTGCCACCAAGTCGCGTCGAAACTTTTGGCAACGAACTCCCACACGATCCACCCCACTGGACCCTAGACTGATGTTTTCGTGCATTTCATACTATTTCATTGCAATTGGGACCGTTTGGTTGCGTTACGAAACTCGGTGCAAAACGGGCCGAACTAGTGCAAAAGTTCGTGCCACGAAGTCGCGTCGGAATTTTTCGCAACGAACACATCCGGTCCACCCCATTGGACCCTAAACTGGTGTTTTGGTAAGTTTCAAACTATTTGGGTGCATTCGGGACCGTTTGGTTGCCTTACGAAACTCGGTCAAAATGGGTCGAACTAGTGCAAAAGCTCGTGCCACGGAGTCGCGTCGGAATTTTTCACAACGAACGTACCGGGTTCATCCCATTAGACCCCAAACAGATGTTTTGGTGCGTTTCAAACTATTTGGGTGCATTTTGGACCGTTTGGTTGCCTTTCGAAACTCGGTGCAAAACGGGCCCAACAAGTGCAAAAGTTCGTGCCATGAAGTTGTATTAGAATTTTTCGCAACGAACACGCCCAATCCTCCCCATTGGACCCTAAACTGATGTTTTGGTGCATTTCGTACTATTTGGGTGCATTTGGGACCGTTTGGTTGCCTTACGAAACTTGGTGCAAAACAGGCCGAACTAGTGCAAAAGCTCGTGCCACGAAGTCGCGTAGGAATTTTTCGCAACGAACGCACCCGATCCATCCCAATGGACCCTAAACTAATGTTTTGGTGCGTTTTGTTCTATTTGGGTGCATTGAGCACCGTTTGGTTGCGTCACGAAACTCGATGCAAAACAGGCCGAACTAGTGCAAAAATTCGTGCCACAAAGTCGCGTCTAAACTTTTTGCAACAAACTCCCACGATCCACCCCACTGGACCCTAGACTGATGTTTTCGTGCATTTCGTACTATATCATTGCAATTGGGACCGTTTGGTTGCGTCACGAAACTCAGTGTAAAACGAGCCGAACTAATGCAAAAGTTCGTGCCACCAAGTCGCGTCGATACTTTTTGCAACGAACTCCCACACGATCCACCCCATTGGACCCTAGACTGATGTTTTCGTGCATTTCGTACTATTTGGGTTCATTTGGGACCGTTTGGTTGCCTTACGAAACTCGGTGCAAAACGGGCCGAACTAGTGCAAAAGTTCGTGCCACGAAGTCGCATCGGAATTTTTCGCAACGAACTTACCAGGTCCATCCCATTAGACCCCAAACAGATGTTTTGGTGCGTTTCGTACTATTTATGTAGAAAACGGGCCGAACTAGTGCAAAAGTTTGTGCCACAAAGTCGCGTCGGAATTTTTTGCAACGTATGCTGCTGATCGACCCCATTGGACCTTAAACAGATGTTTTGGTGCGTGTCATACTATTTGGGTGCATTTGGGACCGTTTGGTTGCCTTACGAAACTCGGTGCAAAATGGGGCGAACAAGTGCAAAAGTTAGTGCCACAAAGTCACGTCGGAATTTTTTTTAACGAATGCTGCTGATCGACCCCATTGGACCCTAAACTGGTGTTTTGGTGCGTTTCAAACTATTAGGGTGCATTCGGGACCGTTTGGTTGCCTTACGAAACTCGGTGCAAAATGGGTCGAACTAGTGCTAAAGCTCATGCCACGAAGTCGCGTCGGAATTTTTCACAACGAACGTACCGGGTTCGTCCCATTAGACCCCAAATAGATGTTTTGGTGCGTTTCAAACTATTTGGGTGCATTTTGGACCGTTTGGTTGCCTTACGAAACTCGGTGCAAAACGGGCCCAACAAGTGCAAAAGTTCGTGCCACGAAGTCGCGTCGGAATTTTTCACAACAAAGGCTCCCGATCTACCCCATTAGACCGTAAAATGATGTTTTGGTGCATTTCGTACTATTTTGGTGCATCTGGGACTGTTTGGTTGCGTTACGAAAATCGGTGCAAAAAGGGCCGAACTAATGCAAAAGTTTGAGCCACGAAGTCGCGTCGAAATTTTTCGCAACGAACGTACCGGGTCCATCCCATTAGACCCCAAACAGATGTTTTGGTGCGTCTCGTACTATTTGGGTGCATTTTGGACAGTTTGGTTGCCTTACGAAACTCGGTGCAAAACGGGCCGAACAAGTGCAAAAGTCCGTGCCACGAAGTTGTGTCGGAATTTTTCGCAACGAACGCACCTCATCCACCCCATTGGACCCTAAACTGATGTTTTGGAGTGTTTCGTACTATTTCGGTGTATTTGGGACCATTTGGTTGCCTTACGAAACTCGGTGCAAAACGGGCCGAACTAGTGCAAAAGTTTGTGCCACGAAGTCGCGTTGGAATTTTTCGTAACGAACGCACCCGATCCATCCCAGTGGACCATAAACTGATGTTTTGGTGCGTTTTGTACTATTTGGGTGCATTGAGGATGTTTGGTTGCGTTACGAAACTCGGTGCAAAATGGGCCGAACTAGTGCAAAAGTTTGTGCCACGAAGTCGCGTCGGAACATTTCGCAACGAACTCACACGATTCACCCCACTGGACCCTAAACTGTTGTTTTGGTGCGTTTCATACTATTTCATTGCATTTGGGACCGTTTGGTTGCGTTACGAAACTCGGTGCAAAAGGGACGAACTAGTGCAAAAGTTCGTGCCACGAAGTCGCGTAGGAATTCTTCGCAACGAACACACCTGATCCATCCCAGTGTACCCTAAACTAATGTTTTGGTGCATTTTGTTCTATTTGGGTGTATTGAGGACCATTTGATTGCGTTACGAAACTCGGTGCAAAACGGGCCGAACTAGTGTAAAAGTTCGTGCCACGAAGTCGCGTTGGAACTTTTCGCAACGAACGCATCCCATCCACCCCATTGGACCCTAAACTGGTGTTTTGGTGCGTTTCAAACTATTTGGGTGCATTCGGGACCATTTGGTTGCCTTACGAAACTCGGTGCAAAATGGGCCGAACTAGTGCAAAAGTTCGTGCCACGAAGTCGCGTCGGAATTTTTCGCAACGAACGCACCCAGTCCACCCCATTGGACCCTAAACTGTTGTTTTGGTGCGTTTCGTACTATTTGGGTGCATTTGGGACCGTTTGGTTGTCTTACGAAACTTGGTGCAAAACGGGCCGAACTAGTGCAAAAGTTCGTGCCACAAAGACGCTTCGGAATTTTTTGCAACGAATGCTGCTGATCGACCCCATTGCACCCTAAACAGATGTTTTGGTGCGTTTCATACTATTTGGGTGCATTCGGGACCGTTTGGTTGCCTTACGAAACTCAGTGCAAAATGGGTCGAACTAGTGCAAAAGTTCGTGCCACGAAGTCGCGTCGGAATTTTTCACAACAAACGTACTGGGTTCATCCGATTAGACCCCAAACAGATGTTTTGGTGCGTTTCAAACTATTTGGGTGCATTCGGGACCGTTTGGTTGCCTTACGAAACTCGGTGCAAAACAGGCCGAACAAGTGCAAAAGTTCGTGCCACGAAGTAGTGTCGGAATTTTTCGCAACGAATGCACCTCATCCACCCTATTGGACCCTAAACTGATGTTTTGGAGTGTTTCATACTATTTGGGTGTATTTGGGACCGTTTGGTTGCGTTACGAAACTCTGTGTAAAACGGGCCGAACTAGTACAAAAGTTCGTGCCACGAAGTCGCGTCAGAATTTTTCGCAACAAACACATCCAGTCCACCCCATTGGACCCTAAACAGATGTTTTGGTGCGTTTCATACTATTTGGGTGCATTTGGGACCGTTTGGTTGCCTTACAAAACTCGGTGCAAAACGGGCCGAACAAGTGCAAAAGTTCGTGCCACGAAGTCGCGTCGGAATTTTTCGCAACGAACTCATACGATTCACCCCACTGGACCCTAAACTGTTGTTTTGGTGCGCTTCGTACTATTTCATTGCATTTGGGACCGTTTGGTTGCGTTACGAAACTCGGTGCAAAAGGGCCGAACTAGTGCAAAAGTTCGTGCTACGAAGTCGCGTAGGAATTCTTCGCAACGAACACACCTGATCCATCCTAGTGGACCCTAAACTAATGTTTTGGTGCATTTTGTTCTATTTGGGAGTATTGAGGACCATTTGATTGCGTTACGAAACTCGGTGCAAAACGGGCCGAACTAGTGTAAAAGTTCGTGCCACGAAGTCGCGTCGGAATTTTTCGCAACGAACATACCGGGTCCATCTCATTAGACCCCAAACAGATGTTTCGATGTGTTTCATACTATTTGGGTGTATTTAGGACTGTTTGGTTGCCTTATGAAACTCTGTGCAAAACGGGCACAACAAGTTTAAAAGTTCGTGCCACGAAGTCGCGTCGGAATTTGTCACAACGAAGGCACCTGATCCACCCCATTGGACCCTAAACTGATGTTTTGGTGCGTTTTGTACTATATGGGTGCATTTGGGACCGTTTCATTGCCTTACGAAACACGGTGCAAAACGGGGCTAACTAGTGCAAAATTTCGTGCCACGAAGTCGTGTTGGAATTTTTCACAACGAACACACCCGATCCACCCCATTGGACCCTAAACTGATGTTTTATTGCGTTTCATACTATTTGGGTGAATTTGGGACCATTTGGTTGCCTTGCGAAACTCGGTGCAAAACGGGCCGAACTAGTGCAAAAGTTAGTGCCACGAAGTCGCGTCAGAATTTTTCGCAACGAACACAACCGGTCCACCCCATTGGACCCTAAACTGATGTTTTGGTGCGTTTCATACTATTTGGGTGCATTTGGGACCGTTTGGTTGCCTTACGAAACTCGGTGCAAAACAGGCCGAACTATTGCAAAAGTTCGTGCCACGAAGTCGCATCTGAATTTTTCACAATGAACGTACCGGGGTCATCCCATTAGACTCCAAACAGATGTTTTGGTGCTTTTCAAACTATTTGGGTGCATTTTGGACCGTTTGGTTGCCTTACGAAACTCGGTACAAAACGGGCCCAACAAGTGCAAAAGTTCGTGCCACGAAGTTGTATTAGAATTTTTCGCAACAAACACGCCCAATCCACCCCAATGGACCCTAAACTGATGGTTTGGCGCGTTTCATACTATTTGGGTGCATTTAGGACCATTTGGTTGCCTTACGAAACACGGTGCAAAACGGGCCGAACTAGTGCAAAAGTTCGTGCCACGAAGTCGCGAAGGAATTTTTCGCAACGAACGCATCCGATCCATCCCAGTGGACCCTAAACTAATGATTTCGTGCATTTTGTTCTATTTAGGTGCATTGAGGACAAACTGCTTGCGTTACGAAACTCGTTCCAAAACAGGCCGAACTAGTGCAAAAGTTAGTGCCACGAAGTCGCGTCGGAACTTTTCGCAACGAACGCACCCCATCCACCCCATTATGCACCCCATCCACCCCATTGAACCATAAACTGATGTTTTGTTGCGTTTCATACTATTTGGGTGCATTTGGGACCGTTTGGTTGCCTTACGAAACTCGGTGCAAAACGGAGCGAACTAGTGCAAAAGTTAGTGCCACAAAGTCACGTCGGAATTTTTTGCGACGAATGCTCCTGATCGACCCCATTGGACCCTAAACTGGTGTTTTTTTACGTTTCAAACTATTTGGGTGCATTCGGGAGAGTTTGGTTGCCTTACGAAACTCGGTGCAAAATGGGCCGAACTAGTGCAAAAGTTCGTGCCACGAAGTCGCGTCGGAATTTTTCGAAACGAATGCACCAGGTCCACCCTATTGGACCCTAAACTTATTTTTTGGTGCATTTCATACTATTTGGGTGCATTTAGGACCGTTTGGTTGCATTAGGAAACTCGGGGCAAAACGGGCCGAACAAGTGCAAAAGTTCGTGCCACGAAGTCGCGTCGGAATTTTTCACAACGAAGGCGCCCGATCCTGCCGGTTGGACCGTAAAATGATGTTTTGGTGCATTTCATACTATTTGGATGCATTTGGGACTGTTTGTTTGCCTTACGAAACTCGGTGCAAAACGGGCCGAACTAGTACAAAAGTTCGTGCCACGAAGTCGCTTCAGAATTTTTTGCAACGAACATACCCGGTCCACCCATTGGACCCTAAGCTTATGTTTTGGTGCGTTTTGTACTTTTTGGGTGCATTTGGGACCATTTGGTTGCCTTACAAAACACGGTGCAAAACGGGCCGAACTAGTGCAAAAGTTTGTGCCACGAAGTCGCGTCGAAACTTTTTGCAACGAACTCACATGATCCACCCCACTGGACCCTAGACTGATGTTTTGGTACGTTTCATACTATTTCATTGCAATTGGGACCGTTTGGTTGCGTTACGAAACTCGGTGTAAAACGGGCCGAACTAGTGCAAAAGTTCGTGCCACGAAGTCGCGTCAGAATTTTTCGCAACGAACACATCCGGTCCACCCCATTAGACCGTAAAATGATGTTTTGGTGCATTTCGTACTATTTTGGTGCATCTGGGACTGTTTGGTTGCGTTACGAAAATCGGTGCAAAAAGGACCGAACTAATGCAAAAGTTTGAGCCACGAAGTCGCGTCGAAATTTTTCGCAACGAACGTACCGGGTCCATCCCATTAGACCGCAAACAGATGTTTTGGTGCGTCTCGTATTATTTGGGTGCATTTTGGACAGTTTGGTTGCCTTACGAAACTCGGTGCAAAACGGGCCGAACAAGTGCAGAAGTCCGTGCCACGAAGTTGTGTCGGAATTTTTCGCAACGAACGCACCTCATCCACCCCATTGGACCCTAAACTGATGTTTTGGAGTGTTTCGTGCTATTTGGGTGTATTTGGGACCATTTGGTTGCCTTACGAAACTCGGTGCAAAACAGGCCGAACTAGTGCAAAAGTTTGTGCCACGAAGTCGCGTTGGAATTTTTCATAACGAACGCACCCGATCCATCCCAGTGGACCATAAACTGATGTTTTGGTGCGTTTTGTACTATTTGGGTGCATTGAGGACGTTTGGTTGCGTTATGAAACTCGGTGCAAAATGGGCCGAACTAGTGCAAAAGTTCGTGCCACGAAGTCGCGTCGGAACATTTCGCAACGAACTCACACGATTCACCCCACTGGACCCTAAACTGTTGTTTTGGTGCGTTTCATACTATTTCATTGCATTTGGGACCGTTTGGTTGCGTTACGAAACTCGGTGCAAAAGAGCCGAACTAGTGCAAAAGTTCGTGCCACGAAGTCGCGTAGGAATTCTTCGCAACGAACACACGTGATCCATCCCAGTGGACCCTAAACTAATGTTTTGGTGCATTTTGTTCTATTTGGGTGTATTGAGGACCATTTGATTGCGTTACGAAACTCGGTGCAAAACGGGCCGAACTAGTGTAAAAGTTCGTGCCACGAAGTCGCGTCGGAACTTTTCGCAACGAACGCATCCCATCCACCCCATTGGACCCTAAACTGGTGTTTTGGTGCGTTTCAAACTATTTGGGTGCATTCGGGACCATTTGGTTGCCTTACGAAACTCGGTGCAAAATGGGCCGAACTAGTGCAAAAGTTCGTGCCACGAAGTCGCGTCGGAATTTTTCGCAACGAACGCACCCAGTCCACCCCATTGGACCCTAAACTGTTGTTTTGGTGCGTTTCGTCCTATTTGGGTGCATTTGGGACCGTTTGGTTGTCTTACGAAACTTGGTGCAAAACGGGCTGAACTAGTGCAAAAGTTCGTGCCACAAAGTCGCTTCGGAATTTTTTGCAACGAATGCTGCTGATCGACCCCATTGGACCCTAAACAGATGTTTTGGTGCGTTTCATACTATTTGGGTGCATTCGGGACCGTTTGGTTGCCTTACGAAACTCGGTGCAAAACGGGGCGAACTAGTGCAAAAGTTAGTGCCACAAAGTCACGTCGGAATTTTTTGCGACGAATGCTCCTGATCGACCCCATTGGACCCTAAACTGGTGTTTTTTTACGTTTCAAACTATTTGGGTGCATTCGGGAGAGTTTGGTTGCCTTACGAAACTCGGTGTAAAATGGGCCGAACTAGTGCAAAAGTTCGTGCCACGAAGTCGCATCGGAATTTTTCACAACGAATGCACCAGGTCCACCCCATTGGACCCTAAACTTATTTTTTGGTGCGTTTCATACTATTTGGGTGCATTTAGGACCGTTTGGTTGCATTAGGAAACTCGGGGCAAAACGGGCCGAACAAGTGCAAAAGTTCGTGCCACGAAGTCGCGTCGGAATTTTTCACAACGAAGGCGTCCGATCCTGCCGGTTGGACCGTAAAATGATGTTTTGGTGCATTTCATACTATTTGGGTGCATTTGGGACTGTTTGTTTGCCTTACGAAACTCGGTGCAAAACGGGCTGAACTAGTACAAAAGTTCGTGCCACGAAGTCGCTTCAGAATTTTTTGCAACGAACGTACCCGGTCCACCCATTGGACCCTAAACTTATGTTTTGGTGTGTTTTGTACTTTTTGGGTGCATTTGGGACCATTTGGTTGCCTTACAAAACACGGTGCAAAACGGGCCGAACTAGTGCAAAAGTTTGTGCCACGAAGTCGCGTCGAAACTTTTTGCAACGAACTCACATGATCCACCCCACTGGACCCTAGACTGATGTTTTGGTACGTTTCATACTATTTCATTGCAATTGGGACCGTTTGATTGCGTTACGAAACTCGGTGTAAAACGGGCCGAACTAGTGCAAAAGTTCGTGCCACGAAGTCGCGTCAGAATTTTTCGCAACGAACACATCCGGTCCACCCCATTAGACCGTAAAATGATGTTTTGGTGCATTTCGTACTATTTTGGTGCATCTGGGACTGTTTGGTTGTGTTACGAAAATCGGTGCAAAAAGGGCCGAACTAATGCAAAAGTTTGAGCCACGAAGTCGCGTCGAAATTTTTCGCAACGAACGTACCGGGTCCATCCCATTAGACCCCAAACAGATGTTTTGGTGCGTCTCGTACTATTTGGGTGCATTTTGGACAGTTTGGTTGCCTTACAAAACTCGATGCAAAACGGGCCGAACAAGTGCAAAAGTCCGTGCCACGAAGTTGTGTCTGAATTTTTCGCAACGAACGCACCTCATCCACCCCACTGGACCCTAAACTGATGTTTTGGAGTGTTTCGTACTATTTGGGTGTATTTGGGACCATTTGGTTGCCTTACGAAACTCGGTGCAAAATGGGCCGAACTAGTGCAAAAGTTTGTGCCACGAAGTCGCGTTGGAATTTTTCGTAACAAACGCACCCGATCCATCCCAGTGGACCATAAACTGATGTTTTGGTGCGTTTTGTACTATTTGGGTGCATTGAGGACGTTTGGTTGCGTTACGAAACTCGGTGCAAAATGGGCCGAACTAGTGCAAAAGTTCGTGCCACGAAGTCGCGTCGGAACATTTCGCAACGAACTCACACGATTCACCCCACTGGACCCTAAACTGTTGTTTTGGTGCGTTTCATACTATTTCATTGCATTTGGGACCGTTTGGTTGCGTTACGAAACTCGGTGCAAAAGGGCCGAACTAGTGCAAAAGTTCGTGCCACGAAGTCGCGTAGTAATTCTTCGCAACGAACACACGTGATCCATCCCAGTGGACCCTAAACTAATGTTTTGGTGCATTTTGTTCTATTTGGGTGTATTGAGGACCATTTGATTGCGTTACGAAACTCGGTGCAAAACGGGCCGAACTAGTGTAAAAGTTCGTGCCATGAAGTCGCGTCGGAACTTTTCACAACGAAGGCGTCCGATCCTGCCGGTTGGACCGTAAAATGATGTTTTGGTGCATTTCATACTATTTGGGTGTATTTGGGACTGTTTGTTTGCCTTACGAAACTCGGTGCAAAATGGGCTGAACTAGTACAAAAGTTCGTGCCACGAAGTCGCTTCAGAATTTTTTGCAACGAACGTACCCGGTCCACCCATTGGACCCTAAACTTATGTTTTGGTGCGTTTTGTACTTTTTGGGTGCATTTGGGACCATTTGGTTGCCTTACAAAACACGGTGCAAAACGGGCCGAACTAGTGCAAAAGTTTGTGCCACGAAGTCGCGTCGAAACTTTTTGCAACGAACTCACATGATCCACCCCACTGGACCCTAGACTGATGTTTTGGTACGTTTCATACTATTTCATTGCAATTGGGACCGTTTGGTTGCGTTACGAAACTTGGTGTAAAACGGGCCGAACTAGTGCAAAAGTTCGTGCCACGAAGTCGCGTCAGAATTTTTCGCAACGAACACATCCCATCCACCCCATTGGACCCTAAACTAGTGTTTTGGTGCGTTTCAAACTATTTGGGTGCATTCGGGACCATTTGATTGCCTTACGAAACTCGGTGCAAAATGGGCCGAACTAGTGCAAAAGTTCGTGCCACGAAGTCGCGTCGGAATTTTTCGCAACGAATGCACCCAGTCCACCCCATTGGACCCTAAACTGTTGTTTTTTTGCGTTTCGTACTATTTGGGTGCATTTAGGACTGTTTGGTTGTCTTACGAAACTTGGTGCAAAACGGGCCGAACTAGTGCAAAAGTTCGTGCCACAAAGTCGCTTCGGAATTTTTTGCAACGAATGCTGCTGATCGACCCCATTGGACCCTAAACAAATGTTTTGGTGCGTTTCATACTATTTGGGTGCATTCGGGACCGTTTGGTTGCCTTACGAAACTCGGTGCAAAATGGGTCGAACTAGTGCAAAAGTTTGTGCCACGAAGTCGCGTCGGAATTTTTCACAACAAACGTACCGGGTTCATCCGATTAGACCCCAAACAGATGTTTTGGTGCGTTTCAATCTATTTGGGTGCATTCGGGACCGTTTGGTTGCCTTACGAAACTCGGTGCAAAACGGGCCGAACAAGTGCAAAAGTTCGTGCCACGAAGTAGTGTCGGAATTTTTCGCAACGAATGCACCTCATCCACCCTATTGGACCCTAAACTGATGTTTTGGAGTGTTTCGTACTATTTGGGTGTATTTGGGACCGTTTGGTTGCGTTACGAAACTCTGTGTAAAACGGGCCGAACTAGTACAAAAGTTCGTGCCACGAAGTCGCGTCAGAATTTTTCGCAACAAACACATCCAGTCCACCCCATTGGACCCTAAACAGATGTTTTGGTGCGTTTCAAACTATTTGGGTGCATTTGGGACCGTTTGGTTGCCTTACAAAACTCGGTGCAAAACGGGCCGAACAAGTGCAAAAGTTCGTGCCACGAAGTCGCGTCGGAATTTTTCGCAACAAACTCATACGATTCACCCCACTGGACCCTAAACTGATGTTTTGGTGCGTTTCGTACTATTTCATTGCATTTGGGACCGTTTGGTTGCGTTACGAAACTCGGTGCAAAAGGGCCGAACTAGTGCAAAAGTTCGTGCTACGAAGTCGCGTAGGAATTCTTCGCAACGAACACACCTGATCCATCCTAGTGGACCCTAAACTAATGTTTTGGTGCATTTTGTTCTATTTGGGAGTATTGAGGACCATTTGATTGCGTTACGAAACTCGGTGCAAAACGGGCCGAACTAGTGTAAAAGTTCGTGCCACGAAGTCGCGTCGGAATTTTTCGCAACGAACGTACCGGGTCCATCTCATTAGACCCCAAACAGATGTTTCGATGTGTTTCATACTATTTGGGTGTATTTAGGACTGTTTGGTTGCCTTATGAAACTCTGTGCAAAACGGGCACAACAAGTGCAAAAGTTCGTGCCACGAAGTCGCGTCGGAATTTGTCACAACGAAGGCACCTGATCCACCCCATTGGACCCTAAACTGATGTTTTGGTGCGTTTTGTACTATATGGGTGCATTTGGGACCGTTTCATTGCCTTACGAAACACGGTGCAAAACGGGGCTAACTAGTGCAAAATTTCGTGCCACGAAGTCGTGTTGGAATTTTTCACAACGAACACACCCGATCCACCCCATTGGACCCTAAACTGATGTTTTAATGCGTTTCATACTATTTGGGTGAATTTGGGACCATTTGGTTGCCTTGCGAAACTCGGTGTAAAACGGGCCGAACTAGTGCAAAAGTTAGTGCCACGAAGTCGCGTCAGAATTTTTCGCAACGAACACAACCGGTCCACCCCATTTGACCCTAAACTGATGTTTTGGTGCGTTTCGTACTATTTGGGTGCATTTGGGACCGTTTGGTTGCCTTACGAAACTCGGTGCAAAACGGGCCGAACTATTGCAAAAGTTCGTGCCACGAAGTCGCATCTGAATTTTTCACAACGAACGTACCGGGGTCATCCCATTAGACTCCAAACAGACGTTTTGGTGCTTTTCAAACTATTTGGGTGCATTTTGGACCGTTTGGTTGCCTTACGAAACTCGGTGCAAAACGGGCCCAACAAGTGCAAAAGTTCGTGCCACGAAGTTGTATTAGAATTTTTCACAACGAACACGCCCAATCCACCCCAATGGACCCTAAACTGATGGTTTGGTGCGTTTCATACTATTTGGGTGCATTTAGGACCATTTGGTTGACTTACGAAACACGGTGCAAAACGGGCCGAACTAGTGCAAAAGTTCGTGCCACGAAGTCGCGTAGGAATTTTTCGCAACGAACGCATCCGATCCATCCCAGTGGACCCTAAACTAATGATTTCGTGCATTTTGTTCTATTTAGGTGCATTGAGGACCGTTTGCTAGCATTACGAAACTCGTTCCAAAACAGGCCGAACTAGTGCAAAAGTTAGTGCCACTAAGTCGCGTCGGAACTTTTCGCAACGAACGCATCCCATCCACCCCATTATGCACCCCATCCACCCCATTGAACCATAAACTGATGTTTTGGTGCGTTTCATACTATTTGGGTGCATTTGGGACCGTTTGGTTGCCTTACGAAACTCGGTGCAAAACGGGGCGAACTAGTGCAAAAGTTAGTGCCACAAAGTCACGTCGGAATTTTTTGTGACGAATGCTCCTGATCGACCCCATTGGACCCTAAACTGGTGTTTTTTTATGTTTCAAACTATTTGGGTGCATTCGGGAGAGTTTGGTTGCCTTACGAAACTCGGTGCAAAATGGGCCGAACTAGTGCAAAAGTTCGTTCCACGAAGTCGCGTCAGAATTTTTCGCAACGAATGCACCAGGTCCACCCCATTGGACCCTAAACTTATTTTTTGGTGCGTTTCATACTATTTGGGTGCATTTAGGACCGTTTTGTTGCATTAGGAAACTCGGGGCAAAACGGGCCGAACAAGTGCAAAAGTTCGTGCCACGAAGTCGCGTCGAAACTTTTTGCAACGAACTCACATGATCCACCCCACTGGACCCTAGACTGATGTTTTGGTACGTTTCATACTATTTCATTGCAATTGGGACCGTTTGGTTGCGTTACGAAACTCGGTGTAAAACGGGCCGAACTAGTGCAAAAGTTCGTGCCACGAAGTCGCGTCAGAATTTTTCGCAACGAACACATCCGGTCCACCCCATTGGACCCTAAACTGATGTTTTGGTGCGTTTCATACTATTTGGGTGCATTTGGGACCGTTTGGTTGCCTTACAAAACTCGGTGCAAAACGGGCCGAACTAGTGCAAAAGTTCGTGCCACGAAGTCGCGTCAGAATTTTTCACAACGAACGTACCGGGTTCATCCCATTAGACCCCAAACAGATGTTTTGGTGCGTTTCAAACTATTTGGGTGCATTTTGGACCGTTTGGTTGCCATACGAAACTCGGTGCAAAACGGGCCCAACATGTGCAAAAGTTCATGCCACGAAGTTGTATCAGAATTTTTCGCAACGAACATGCCCAATCAACCCCATTGGACCCTAAACTGATGTTTTGGTGTGTTTGGTACTATTTGGGTGCATTTGGTACTGTTTGGTTGCCTTACGAAACTTGGTGCAAAACGGGCCGAACTAGTGCAGAAGTACGTGCCACGAAGTCGCGTAGGAATTTTTGGCAACGAACGCACCCGATCCATCCCAGTGGACCCTAAACTAATGTTTTGGTGCGTTTTGTTCTATTTGGGTGCCTTGAGGACCGTTTGGTTGCGTTACAAAACTCGGTGCAAAACAGGCCGAACTAGTGTAAAAATTCGTGCCACCAAGTCGCGTCGAAACTTTTTGCAACGAACTCCCACGATCCACCCCACTGGACCCTAGACTGATGTTTTCGTGCATTTCGTACTATTTCATTGCAATTCGGACCGTTTGGTTGCGTTACGAAACTCGGTGTAAAACGGGTCGAACTTGTGCAAAAGTTCGTGCCACGAAGTCGCGTCGGAATTTTCCGCAACGAACACATCCGGTCCACCCCATTGTACCCTAAACTGATGTTTTGGTGCGTTTCATACTGTTTGGGTGATTTGGAGCCGTTTGGTTGCCTTACGAAACTCGGTGCAAAACGGGCCGAACTAGTGCAAAAGTTTGTGCCACGAAGTCGCGTCGGAATTTTTCACAACGAACGTACCAGGTGCATCCCATTAGACCCCAAACAGATGTTTTGGTGTGTTTCGTACTATTTGGGTGCATTTTGGGCTGTTTAGTTGCCTTACCAAACTCGGTGCAAAACGGGCCCAACAAGTGTAAAAGTTTGTGGCACGAAGTTGTGCCACAATTTTTCGCAACGAACATGCCCAATCCACCCCCATTGGACCCTAAACTAATGTTTTGGTGCGTTTCGTACTATTTGGGTGCATTTGGGACCGTTTGGTTGCCTTACGAAACTCGTTGCAAAACGGGCCGAACTAGTGCAAAAGTCCGTGCCACGAAGTCGCATCGGAATTTTTCACAACAAACATACCGGGTTCATCCGATTAGACCCCAAACAGATGTTTTGGTGGGTTTCAAACTATTTGGGTGCATTCGGGACCGTTTGGTTGCCTTACAAAACTCGGTGCAAAACGGGCCGAACTAGTGCAAAAGTTCGTGCCACGAAGTCGCGTCGGAATTTTTCACAACAAACGTACCGGGTTCATCCGATTAGACCCCAAACAGATGTTTTGGTGCGTTTCAAACTATTTGGGTGCATTTTGGACCGTTTGGTTGCCTTACGAAACTCGATGCAAAACGGGCCAACAAGTGCAAAAGTTCGTGCCACGAAGTTGTATCAGAATTTTTCGCAACAAACATGCCCAATCCACCCCATTGGACCGTAAACTGATGTTTTGCTGTGTTTCGTACTTTTTGGGTGCATTTGGGACCGTTTGGTTGCCTTACGAAACTCGGTGCAAAACGGGCCCAACAAGTGTAAAAGTTCGTGCCACGAAGTTGTATCAGAATTTTTCGCAACGAACATGCCCAATCAACCCCATTGGACCCTAAACTGATGTTTTGGTGCGTTTCGTACTATTTGGGTGCATTTGGGACCGTTTGGTTGCCTTACGAAACTTGGTGCAAAACGGGCCGAACTAGTGCAAATGTACGTGCCACAAAGTCGCGTAGGAATTTTTCGCAACGAACGCACCCGATCCATCCCAGTGGACCCTAAACTAATGTTTTGGTGCGTTTTCTTCTATTTGGGTGCATTGAGGACCGTTTGGTTGCGTTACGAAACTCGGTGCAAAATAAGCCGAACTAGTGCAAAAGTTCGTGCCACGAAGTCGCGTCGAAACTTTTTGCAACGAACTCACACGATCCACCCCACTGGACCCTAGACTGATGTTTTCGTGCCTTTCGTACTATTTCATTGCAATTGGGACCGTTTGGTTGCGTTACAAAACTCGGTGTAAAACGGGCCGAACTAGTGCAAAAGTTCGTGCCACGAAGTCGAGTCGGAATTTTTCGCAATGAACACATCCGGTCCTCCCCATTGGACCCTAAACTGATGTTTTGGTGCGTTTCATACTATTTGGGTGCATTTGGAACCATTTGGTTGCCTTACGAAACTCGGTGCAAAACAGGCCGAACTAGTGCAAAAGTTTATTCCACGAAGTCGCGTCGGAATTTTTCGCAACGAACGTACAGGGTTCATCCCATTAGACCCCAAACAGATGTTTTGATGTGTTTCGTACTATTTGGGTGCATTTTGGGCTGTTTGGTTGGCTTACGAAACTCGATGCAAAACGGGCCCAACAAGTGTAAAAGTTTGTGGCACGAAGTTGTGTCACAATTTTTCGCAACAAACATGCCCAATCCACCCCCATTGGACCCTAAACTGATGTTTTGGTGCGTTTCGTACTATTTGGGTTCATTTGGGACCGTTTGGTTGCCTTACGAAACTCGGTGCAAAACGGGCCGAACTAGTGCAAAAGTTCGTGCCACGAAGTCGCATCGGAATTTTTCGCAACGAACTTACTAGGTCCATCCTATTAGACCCCAAACAGATGTTTTGGTGCGTTTCGTACTATTTATGTAGAAAACGGGCCGAACTAGTGCAAAAGTTTGTGCCACAAAGTCGCGTCGGAATTTTTTGCAACGAATGCTGCAGATCGACCCCATTAGACCTTAAACAGATGTTTTGGTGCGTTTCATACTATTTGGGTGCATTTGGGACCGTTTGGTTGCCTTACGAAACTCGGTGCAAAATGGGGCGAACAAGTGCAAAAGTTAGTGCCACAAAGTCACGTCGGAATTTTTTGTAACGAATGCTGCTGATCGACCCCATTGGACCCTAAACTGGTGTTTTGGTGCGTTTCAAACTATTTGGGTGCATTCGCGACCGTTTGGTTGCCTTACGAAACTCGGTGCAAAATGGGTCGAACTAGTGCTAAAGCTCATGCCACGAAGTCGCGTCGGAATTTTTCACAACGAACGTACCGGGTTCATCCCATTAGACCCCAAACAGATGTTTTGGTGCGTTTCAAACTATTTGGGTGCATTTTGGACCGTTTGGTTGCCTTACGAAACTCGGTGCAAAACGGGCCCAACAAGTGCAAAAGTTCGTGCCACGAAGTTGTATCAGATTTTTTCGCAACGAACACGCCCAATCCACCCCATTGGACCCTAAACTGATGTTTTGGTGTGTTTCGTACTATTTGGGTGCATTTGGGACCATTTGGTTGCCTTACGAAACTTGGTGCAAAACGGGCCGAACTAGTGCAAAAGCTCGTGCCACGAAGTCGCGTAGGAATTTTTCGCAACGAACGCACCCGATCCATCCCAGTGGACCCTAAACTAATGTTTTGGTGCGTTTTGTTCTATTTGGGTGCCTTGAGGACCGTTTGGTTGCGTTACGAAACTCGGTGCAAAACAGGCTGAACTAGTGCAAAAATTCGTGCCACCAAGTCGCGTCGAAACTTTTTGCAACGAACTTCCACGATCCACCCCACTGGACCCTAGACTGATGTTTTCGTGCATTTCGTACTATATCATTGCAGTTGGGACCGTTTGGTTGCGTTACGAAACTCGGTGTAAAACGGGCCGAACTAGTGCAAAAGTTCGTGCCACGAAGTCGCGTCAGAATTTTTTGCAATGAATGCACCCTGTCCGCCCCATTGGACCCTAAACTTATTTTTTGGTGCGTTTCATACTATTTCGGTGCATTTGGGACCGTTTGGTTGCATTAGGAAACTCCGGGCAAAACGGGCCGAACAAGTGCAAAAGTTCGTGCCACGAAGTCGCGTCGGAATTTTTCACAACGAAGGCATTTGGGTGTGTTTCGTACTATTTGGGTGCATTTGGGACCGTTTGGTTGCCTTACTAAACTTGGTGCAAAACGGGCCGAACTAGTGCAAAAGCTCGTGCCACGAAGTCGCGTAGGAATTTTTCGCAACGAACGCACCCGATCCATCCCAGTGGACCCTAAACTAATGTTTTGGTGCGTTTTGTTCTATTTAGGTGCCTTGAGGACTGTTTGGTTGCGTTACAAAACTCGGTGCAAAACAGGCCGAACTAGTGTAAAAATTCGTGCCACCAAGTCGCGTCGAAACTTTTTGCAACGAACTCCCACGATCCACCCCACTGGACCCTAGACTGATGTTTTCGTGCATTTCGTACTATTTCATTGCAATTCGGACCGTTTGGTTGTGTTACGAAACTCGGTGTAAAACGGGTCGAACTTGTGCAAAAGTTCGTGCCACGAAGTCGCGTCGGAATTTTCCGCAACGAACACATCCGGTCCACCCCATTGTACCCTAAGCTGATGTTTTGGTGCGTTTCATACTGTTTGGGTGATTTGGAGCCGTTTGGTTGCCTTACGAAACTCGGTGCAAAACGGGCCGAACTAGTGCAAAAGTTTGTGCCACGAAGTCGCGTCGGAATTTTTCGCAACGAACGTACCAGGTGCATCCCATTAGACCCCAAACAGATGTTTTGGTGTGTTTCGTACTATTTGGGTGCATTTTGGGCTGTTTAGTTGCCTTACCAAACTCGGTGCAAAACGGGCCCAACAAGTGTAAAAGTTTGTGGCACGAAGTTGTGCCACAATTTTTCGCAACGAACATGCCCAATCCACCCCCATTGGAACCTAAACTAATGTTTTGGTGCGTTTCGTACTATTTGGGTGCATTTGGGACCGTTTGGTTGCCTTACGAAACTCGTTGCAAAAGGGCCGAACTAGTGCAAAAGTCCGTGCCACGAAGTCGCATCGCAATTTTTCGCAACGAACTTACCAGGTCCATCCCATTAGACCCCAAACAGATGTTTTGGTGCGTTTCGTACTATTTGGGTGCATTTTGGACCGTTTGGTTGCCTTACAAAACTCGGTGCAAAACGGGCCGAACTAGTGCAAAAGTTCGTGCCACGATGTCGCGTAGGAATTTTTCGCAACGAACGCACCCGATCCATCCCAGTGGACCCTAAACTAATGTTTTGGTGCGTTTTGTTCTATTTGGGTGCATTGAGGACCGTTTGGTTGCGTTACGAAACTCGATGCAAAACAGGCCGAACTAGTGCAAAAGTTCGTGCCACCAAGTCGCGTCGAAACTTTTTGCAACGAACTCCCACACGATCCACCCCACTGGACCCTAGACTGATGTTTTCGTGCATTTCGTACTATTTCATTGCAATTCAGACCGTTTGGTTGCATTACGAAACTCGGTGTAAAACGGGTCGAACTTGTGCAAAAGTTCGTGCCACGAAGTCGCGTCGGAATTTTTCGCAACGAACACATCCGGTCCACCCCATTTGTACCCTAAACTGATGTTTTGGTGCGTTTCATACTATTTGGGTGATTTGGAACCGTTTGGTTGCCTTACGAAACTCGGTGCAAAACGGGCCGAACTAGTGCAAAAGTTTGTGCCACGAAGTCGCTTCGGAATTTTTCGCAACGAACGTACCAGGTGCATCCCATTAGACCCCAAACAGATGTTTTGGTGTGTTTCGTACTATTTCGGTGCATTTTGGGCTGTTTAGTTGCCTTACCAAACTCGGTGCAAAACGGGCCCAACAAGTGTAAAAGTTTGTGGCACGAAGTTGTGCCACAATTTTTCGCAACGAACATGCCCAATCCACCCCAATTGGACCCTAAACTAATGTTTTGGTGCGTTTCGTACTATTTGGGTGCATTTGGGACCGTTTGGTTGCCTTACGAAACTCGGTGCAAAACGGGCCGAACTAGTGCAAAAGTCCGTGCCACGAAGTCGCATCGGAATTTTTCGCAACGAACTTACCAGGTCCATCCCATTAGACCCCAAACAGATGTTTTGGTGCGTTTCGTACTATTTGGGTGCATTTTGGACCGTTTGGTTGCCTTACAAAACTCGGTGCAAAACGGGCCGAACTAGTGCAAAAGTTCGTGCCACGATGTCGCGTAGGAATTTTTCGCAACGAACGCACCCGATCCATCCCAGTGGACCCTAAACTAATGTTTTGGTGCGTTTTGTTCTATTTGGGTGCATTGAGGACCGTTTGGTTGTGTTACGAAACTCGATGCAAAACAGGCCGAACTAGTGCAAAAGTTCGTGCCACCAAGTCGCGTCGAAACTTTTTGCAACGAACTCCCACACGATCCACCCCACTGGACCCTAGACTGATGTTTTCGTGCATTTCGTACTATTTCATTGCAATTCAGACCGTTTGGTTGCATTAAGAAACTCGGTGTAAAACGGGTCGAACTTGTGCAAAAGTTCGTGCCACGAAGTCGCGTCGGAATTTTTCGCAACGAACACATCCGGTCCACCCCATTTGTACCCTAAACTGATGTTTTGGTGCGTTTCATACTGTTTGGGTGATTTGGAACCGTTTGGTTGCCTTACGAAACTCGGTGCAAAACGGGCCGAACTAGTGCAAAAGTTTGTGCCACGAAGTCGCGTCGGAATTTTTCGCAACGAACGTACCAGGTGCATCCCATTAGACCCCAAACAGATGTTTTGGTGTGTTTCGTACTATTTCGGTGCATTTTGGGCTGTTTAGTTGCCTTACCAAACTCGGTGCAAAACGGGCCCAACAAGTGTAAAAGTTTGTGGCACGAAGTTGTGCCACAATTTTTCGCAACGAACATGCCCAATCCACCCCAATTGGACCCAAAACTAATGTTTTGGTGCGTTTCGTACTATTTGGGTGCATTTGGGACCGTTTGGTTGCCTTACGAAACTCGGTGCAAAACGGGCCGAACTAGTGCAAAAGTCCGTGCCACGAAGTCGCATCGGAATTTTTCGCAACGAACTTACCAGGTCCATCCCATTAGACCCCAAACAGATGTTTTGGTGCGTTTCGTACTATTTGGGTGCATTTTGGACCGTTTGGTTGCCTTACAAAACTCGGTGCAAAACGGGCCGAACTAGTGCAAAAGTTCGTGCCACGAAGTCGCGTAGGAATTTTTCGCAACGAACGCACCCGATCCATCCCAGTGGACCCTAAACTAATGTTTTGGTGCATTTTGTTCAATTTGGGTGCATTGAGGACCGTTTGGTTGCGTTACGAAACTCGATGCAAAACAGGCCGAACTAGTGCAAAAGTTCGTGCCACCAAGTCGCGTCGAAACTTTTTGCAGCGAACTCCCACACGATCCACCCCACTGGACCCTAGACTGATGTTTTCGTGCATTTCGTACTATTTCATTGCAATTCGGACCGTTTGGTTGCGTTACGAAACTCGGTGTAAAACGGGTCGAACTTGTGCAAAAGTTCGTGCCACGAAGTCGCGTCGGAATTTTTCGCAACGAAGACATCCGGTCCACCCCATTGTACCCTAAACTGATGTTTTGGTGCGTTTCATACTGTTTGGGTGATTTGGAACCGTTTGGTTGCCTTACGAAACTCGGTGCAAAACGGGCCGAACTAGTGCAAAAGTTTGTGCCACGAAGTCGTGTCGGAATTTTTCGCAACGAACGTACCAGGTGCATCCCATTAGACCCCAAACAGATGTTTTGGTGTGTTTCATACTATTTGGGTGCATTTTGGGCTGTTTAGTTGCCTTACCAAACTCGGTGCAAAACGGGCCCAACAAGTATAAAAGTTTGTGGCACGAAGTTGTGCCACAATTTTTCGCAACGAACATGCCCAATCCACCCCCATTGGACCCTAAACTAATGTTTTGGTGCGTTTCGTACTATTTGGGTGCATTTGGGACCGTTTGGTTGCCTTACGAAACTCTGTGCAAAACGGGCCGAACTAGTGCAAAAGTTCGTGCCACGAAGTGGCATCGGAATTTTTCGCAATGAACTTACCAGGTCCATTCCATTAGACCCCAAACAGATGTTTTGGTGCGTTTCGTACTATTTATGTGCATTTTGGATCGTTTGGTTGCCTTACGAAACTCGGTGCAAAACGGGCCGAACTAGTACAAAAGTTTGTGCCACAAAGTCGCGTCGGAATTTTTTGCAACGAACTTACCAGGTCCTCCCATTAGACCCCAAACAGATGTTTTGGTGCGTTTCGTACTATTTATGTGCATTTTGGACTGTTTGGTTGCCTTACGAAACTCGGTGCAAAATGGGGCGAACAAGTGCAAAAGTTAGTGCCACAAAGTCACGTCGGAATTTTTTGTAACGAATGCTGTTGATCGACCCCATTGGACCCTAAACTGGTGTTTTGGTGCATTTCAAACTATTTGGGTGCATTCGGGACCGTTTGGTTGCCTTACGAAACTCGGTGCAAAATGGGTCGAACTAGTGCTAAAGCTCATGCCACGAAGTCGCGTCGGAATTTTCACAACGAACGTACCGGGTTCATCCTATTAGACCCCAAACAGATGTTTTGGTGCGTTTCAAACTATTTGGGTGCATTTTGGACCGTTTGGTTGCCTTACGAAACTCGGTGCAAAACGGGCCCAACAAGTGCAAAAGTTCGTGCCACAAAGTTGTATCAGAATTTTTCGCAACGAACACGCCCAATCCACCCCATTGGACCCTAAACTGATGTTTTGGTGTGTTTCGTACTATTTGGGTGCATTTGGGACCGTTTGGTTGCCTTACGAAACTTGGTGCAAAACGGGCCGAACTAGTGCAAAAGCTCGTGCCACGAAGTCGCGTAGGAATTTTTCGCAACGAACGCACCCGATCCATCCCAGTGGACCCTAAACTAATGTTTTGGTGTGTTTTGTTCTATTTGGGTGCCTTGAGGACCGTTTGGTTGCGTTACGAAACTCGGTGCAAAACAGGCTGAACTAGTGCAATAATTCGTGCCACCAAGTCGCGTCGAAACTTTTTGCAACGAACTTCCAGGATCCACCCCACTGGACCCTAGACTGATGTTTTCGTGCATTTCGTACTATATCATTGCAGTTGGGACCGTTTGGTTGCGTTACGAAACTCGGTGTAAAACGGGCCGAACTAGTGCAAAAGTTCGTGCCACGAAGTCGCGTCGGAATTTTTTGCAATGAATGAACCCTGTCCGCCCCATTGGACCCTAAACTTATTTTTTGGTGCGTTTCATACTATTTCGGTGCATTTGGGACCGTTTGGTTGCATTAGGAAACTCGGGGCAAAACGGGCCGAACAAGTGCAAAAGTTCGTGCCACGAAGTCGCGTCGGAATTTTTCACAACGAAGGCATTTGGGTGCGTTTCGTACTATTTGGGTGCATTTGGGACCGTTTGGTTGCCTTACGAAACTTGGTGCAAAACGGGCCGAACTAGTGCAAAAGCTCGTGCCACGAAGTCGCGTAGGAATTTTTCGTAACGAACGCACCCGATCCATCCCAGTGGACCCTAAACTAATGTTTTGGTGCGTTTTGTTCTATTTGGGTACCTTGAGGACCGTTTGGATGCGTTACGAAACTCGGTGCAAAACAGGCCGAACTAGTGTAAAAATTCGTGCCACCAAGTCGCGTCGAAACTTTTTGCAACGAACTCCCACGATCCACCCCACTAGACCCTAGACTGATGTTTTCGTGCATTTCGTACTATATCATTGCAATTGGGACGTTTGGTTGCGTTACGAAACTCGGTGTAAAACGGGTCGAACTTGTGCAAAAGTTCGTGCCACGAAGTCGCGTCGGAATTTTTTGCAACGAACACATCCGGTCCACCCCATTGTACCCTAAACTGATGTTTTGGTGCGTTTCATACTGTTTGGGTGATTTGGAGCCCTTTGGTTGCCTTACGAAACTCGGTGCAAAACGGGCCGAACTAGTGCAAAAGTTTGTGCCACGAAGTCGCGTCGGAATTTTTCGCAACGAACGTACCAGGTGCATCCCATTAGACCCCAAACAGATGTTTTGGTGTGTTTCGTACTATTTGGGTGCATTTTGGGCTGTTTAGTTGCCTTACCAAACTCGGTGCAAAACGGGCCCAACAAGTGTAAAAGTTTGTGGCACGAAGTTGTGCCACAATTTTTCGCAACGAACATGCCCAATCCACCCCCATTGGACCCTAAACTAATGTTTTGGTGCGTTTCGTACTATTTGGGTGCATTTGGGACCGTTTGGTTGCCTTACGAAACTCGGTGCAAAACGGGCCGAACTAGTGCAAAAGTTCGTGCCACGAAGTCGCATCGGAATTTTTCGCAACGAACTTACCAGGTCCATCCCATTAGACCCCAAACAGATGTTTTGGTGCGTTTCGTACTATTTATGTGCATTTTGGATCGTTTGGTTGCCTTACGAAACTCGGTGCAAAACGGGCCGAACTAGTACAAAAGTTTGTGCCACAAAGTCGCGTCGGAATTTTTTGCAACGAACTTACCAGGTCCATCCCATTAGACCCCAAACAGATGTTTTGGTGCGTTTCGTACTATTTATGTGCATTTTGGACTGTTTGGTTGCCTTACAAAACTCGGTGCAAAATGGGGCGAACAAGTGCAAAAGTTAGTGCCACAAAGTCACGTCGGAATTTTTTGTAACGAATGCTGTTGATCGACCCCATTGGACCCTAAACTGGTGTTTTGGTGCATTTCAAACTATTTGGGTGCATTCGGGACCGTTTGGTTGCCTTACAAAACTCGGTGCAAAATGGGTCGAACTAGTGCTAAAGCTCATGCCACGAAGACGCGTCGGAATTTTTCACAACGAACGTACCGGGTTCATCCCATTAGACCCCAAATAGATGTTTTGGTGCGTTTCAAACTATTTGGGTGCATTTGGACCGTTTGGTTGCCTTACGAAACTCGGTGCAAAACGGGCCCAACAAGTGCAAAAGTTCGTGCCACGAAGTTGTATCAGAATTTTTCGCAACGAACACGCCCAATCCACCCCATTGGACCCTAAACTGATGTTTTGGTGTGTTTCGTACTATTTGGGTGCATTTGGGACCGTTTGGTTGCCTTACGAAACTTGGTGCAAAACGGGCCGAACTAGTGCAAAAGCTCGTGCCACGAAGTCGCGTAGGAATTTTTCGCAACGAACGCACCCGATCCATCCCAGTGGACCCTAAACTAATGTTTTGGTGTGTTTTGTTCTATTTGGGTGCCTTGAGGACCGTTTGGTTGCGTTACGAAACTCGGTGCAAAACAGGCTGAACTAGTGCAAAAATTCGTGCCACCAAGTCGCGTCGAAACTTTTTGCAACGAACTTCCACGATCCACCCCACTGGACCCTAGACTGATGTTTTCGTGCATTTCGTACTATATCATTGCAGTTGGGACCGTTTGGTTGCGTTACGAAACTCGGTGTAAAACGGGCCGAACTAGTGCAAAAGTTCGTGCCACGAAGTCGCGTCGGAATTTTTTGCAATGAATGCACCTTGTCCGCCCCATTGGACCCTAAACTTATTTTTTGGTGCGTTTCATACTATTTCGGTGCATTTGGGACCGTTTGGTTGCATTAGGAAACTCGGGGCAAAACGGGCCGAACAAGTGCAAAAGTTCGTGCCACGAAGTCGCGTCGGAATTTTTCACAACGAAGGCATTTGGGTGCGTTTCGTACTATTTGGGTGCATTTGGGACCGTTTGGTTGCCTTACGAAACTTGGTGCAAAACGGGCCGAACTAGTGCAAAAGCTCGTGCCACGAAGTCGCGTAGGAATTTTTCGCAACGAACGCACCCGATCCATCCCAGTGGACCCTAAACTAATGTTTTGGTGCGTTTTGTTCTATTTGGGTGCCTTGAGGACCGTTTGGTTGCGTTACGAAACTCGGTGCAAAACAGGCCGAACTAGTGTAAAAATTCGTGCCACCAAGTCGCGTCGAAACTTTTTGCAACGAACTCCCATGATCCACCCAACTGGACCCTAGACTGATGTTTTCGTGCATTTCGTACTATATCATTGCAATTGGGACCGTTTGGTTGCGTTACGAAACTCGGTGTAAAACGGGTCGAACTTGTGCAAAAGTTCGTGCCACGAAGTCGCGTCGGAATTTTTTGCAACGAACACATCCGGGTCCACCCCATTGTACCCTAAACTGATGTTTTGGTGCGTTTCATACTGTTTGGGTGATTTGGAGCCGTTTGGTTGCCTTACGAAACTCGGTGCAAAACGGGCCGAACTAGTGCAAAAGTTTGTGCCACGAAGTCGCGTCGGAATTTTTCGCAACGAACGTACCAGGTGCATCCCATTAGACCCCAAACAGATGTTTTGGTGTGTTTCATACTATTTGGGTGCATTTTGGGCTGTTTAGTTGCCTTACCAAACTCGGTGCAAAACGGGCCCAACAAGTGTAAAAGTTTGTGGCACGAAGTTGTGCCACAATTTTTCGCAACGAACATGCCCAATCCACCCCCATTGGACCCTAAACTAATGTTTTGGTGCGTTTCGTACTATTTGGGTGCATTTGGGACCGTTTGGTTGCCTTACGAAACTCGGTGCAAAACGGGCCGAACTAGTGCAAAAGTTCGTGCCACGAAGTCGCATCGGAATTTTTCGCAACGAACTTACCAGGTCCATCCCATTAGACCCCAAACAGATGTTTTGGTGCGTTTCTTACTATTTATGTGCATTTTGGACTGTTTGGTTGCCTTACAAAACTCGGTGCAAAATGGGGCGAACAAGTGCAAAAGTTAGTGCCACAAAGTCACGTCGGAATTTTTTGTAACGAATGCTGTTGACCGACCCCATTGGACCCTAAACTGGTGTTTTGGTGTGTTTCAAACTATTTGGGTGCATTCGGGACCGTTTGGTTGCCTTACGAAACTCGGTGCAAAATGGGTCGAACTAGTGCTAAAGCTCATGCCACGAAGACGCGTCGGAATTTTTCACAACGAACGTACCGGGTTCATCCCATTAGACCCCAAACAGATGTTTTGGTGCGTTTCAAACTATTTGGGTGCATTTTGGACCGTTTGGTTGGCTTACGAAACTCGGTGCAAAACGGGCCCAACAAGTGCAAAAGTTCGTGCCACGAAGTTGTATCAGAATTTTTCGCAACGAACACGCCCAATCCACCCCATTGGACCCTAAACTGATGTTTGGTGTGTTTCGTACTATTTGGGTGCATTTGGGACCGTTTGGTTGCCTTACGAAACTTGGTGCAAAACGGGCCGAACTAGTGCAAAAGCTCGTGCCACGAAGTCCGCGTAGGAATTTTTCGCAACGAACGCACCCGATCGATCCCAGTGGACCCTAAACTAATGTTTTGGTGTGTTTTGTTCTATTTTGGGTGCCTTGAGGACCGTTTGGTTGCGTTACGAAACTCGGTGCAAAACAGGCGAACTAGTGCAAAAAATTCGTGCCACCAAGTCGCGCGAAACTTTTTGCAACGAACTTCCACGATCCCCCCACTGGACCCTAGACTGATGTTTTCGTGCCTTTCGTACTATATCATTGCAGTTGGGACCGTTTGGTTGCGTTACGAAACTCGGTGTAAAACGGGCCGAACTAGTGCAAAAGTTCGTGCCACGAGTCGCGTCGGAATTTTTTGCAATGAATGCACCCCTGTCCGCGCCATTGGACCCTAAACTTAGTTTTTGGTGCGTTTCATACTATTTCATGCATTGGGACCGTTTGGTTGCTTAGAAACTCGAAAACGGGCCGAACTAGTGCAAAAGTTCGTGCCACGAAGTCGCGTCGGAATTTTTTCACAATGAAGGCATTTGGTGCGTTTCGTACTATTTGGTGCATTTGGGACCGTTTGGTTGCCTTAGAAACTTGGTGCAAAACGGGCCGAACAAGTGCAAAAGTTCGTGCCACGAAGTCGCGTCGGAATTTTTCGCAACGAACGCAAGGCATTGTTTTGGTGCGTTTTGTTCTATTTGGGTGCATTGGGACCGTTTGGTTGCCTTACGAAACTTGGTGCAAAACGGGCCGAACTAGTGCAAAAGTCGTGCCACGAAGTCGCGTCGGAATTTTTCAACGAACCCGATCCACCCATGGACCCTAACTATGTTTTTCGTGCATTTGTTATTCATTGCATTGGGACCGTTTGGTTGCGTTACGAAACTCGGTGCAAAACGGGAACTAGTGTGCAAAAGTTCGTGCCACGAAGTCGCGTCGAATTTTTGCAACGAACACATCCGATCCACCCCATGGACCCTAGACTGATGTTTTCGGTGCATTTCGTACTATTTTGAATTGGGACCGTTTGGTTGCGTTACGAAACTCGGTGCAAAACGGGCCGAACTAGTGCAAAAGTTCGTGCCACGAAGTCGCGTCGGAATTTTTTGCAACGAACACCGGTCACCCATTACCCTAAACTGATGTTTTGGTGTTTCATACTATTTGGGTGATTTGGGCCGTTTGTTGCCTTACGAAACTCGGTGCAAAACGGGCCAACAGTGCAAAAGTTTGTGCCACGAAGTCGCGTCAATTTTTCGCAACGAACACCATCCACCCATTAGACCCCAAACAGATGTTTTGGTGTTTCGTACTATTTGGGTGCATTTTGGGCCGTTTGGTTGCCTTACGAAACTCGGTGCAAAACGGGCCGAACAGTGCAAAAGTTCGTGCCACGAAGTTCACAATTTTTCGCAACGAACTGCCCAATCCACCCCCATTGACCCTAAAGATGTTTTGGTGCGTTTCGTACTATTTGGGTGCATTTGGGACCGTTTGGTTGCCTTACGAAACTCGGTGCAAAACGGGCCGAACTAGTACAAAAGTTTGTGCCACGAAAGTCGCATCGGAATTTTTTGCAACGAACTTACCAGGTCCATCCCATTAGACCCCAAACAGATGTTTTGGTGCGTTTCGTACTATTTATGTGCATTTTGGACGTTTGGTTGCCTTACAAACTCGGTGCAAAACGGGCGAACTAGTGCAAAAGTTTGTGCCACAAAGTCGCGTCGGAATTTTTTGCAACGAACTGTACCGACCCCATTGGACCCTAAACTGATGTTTTGGTGCGTTTCACTATTTGGGTGCATTTGGGACCGTTTGGTTGCCTTACGAAACTCGGTGCAAAATGGGGCGAACAGTGCAAAAGTTGCCACAAGTCGTCGGAATTTTTTAACGAAGTACCGACCCATTGGACCCTAAACTGATGTTTTGGTGCGTTTCAAACTATTTGGGTGCATTTTGGACCGCTTGTGGTGGCCTTACGAAACTCGGTGCAAAACGGGCCCAACAAGTGCAAAAGTTCGTGCCACGAAGTTGTATCAGAATTTTTCGCAACGAACACGCCCAATCCACCCCATTGGACCCTAACTGATGTGTTTTGTGTGGTTTCATACTATTGTGGGTGCATTTGGGACCGTTGGTTGCCTTACTAAACTTGGTGCAAAACGGGCCGAACTAGTGCAAAAGCTCGTGCCACGAAGTCGCGTAGGAATTTTTCGCAATGAACGCACCCGATCCATCCCAGTGGACCCTAAACTAATGTTTTGGTGTTTTTGTTCTATTGGGTGCCTTAGAGGACCGGTTTGGTTGCGTACGAAACTCGGTGCAAAACAGGCTGGAACTAGTGCAAAATTCGTGCCACCAAGTCGCGTCGAAACTTTTTGCAACGAACTTCCACGATCCACCCCACTGGACCCTAGACTGATGTTTTCGTGCATTTCGTACTATATCATTGCAGTTGGGACCGTTTGGTTGCGTTATGAAACTCGGTGTAAAACGGGCCGAACTAGTGCAAAAGTTCGTGCCACGAAGTCGCGTCGGAATTTTTTGCAATGAATGCACCCTGTCCGCCCCATTGGACCCTAAACTTATTTTTTGGTGCGTTTCATACTATTTCGGTGCATTTGGGGACCGTTTGGTTGCATTAGGAAACTCGGGGCAAACGGGCCGAACAAGTGCAAAGTTCGTGCCACGAAGTCGCGTCGGAATTTTTCACAATGAAGGCATTTGGGTGCGTTTCGTACTATTTGGGTGCATTTGGGGACCGTTTGGTTGCCTTACGAAACTTGGTGCAAAACGGGCCGAACTAGTGCAAAAGCTCGTGCCACGAAGTCGCGTAGGAATTTTTCGCAACGAACGCACCCGATCCATCCCAGTGGACCCTAAACTAATGTTTTGGTGCGTTTTGTTCTATTTGGGTGCCTTGAGGACCGTTTGGTTGCGTTACGAACTCGGTGCAAAACAGGCCGAACTAGTGTAAAAATTCGTGCCACCAAGTCGCGTCGAAACTTTTGCAACGGACTCCCATGATCCACCCCACTGGACCCTAGACTGATGTTTTCGTGCATTTCGTACTATATCATTGCAATTGGGACCGTTTGGGTTGCGTTACGAACTCGGTGTAAAACGGGTCGAACTTGTGCAAAAGTTCGTGCCACGAAGTCGCGTCGGAATTTTTGCAACGAACACATCCGGTCCACCCCATTGTACCCTAAACTGATGTTTGGTGCGTTTCATACTGTTTGGGTGATTTGGAGCCGTTTGGTTGCCTTACGAAACTCGGTGCAAACGGGCCGAACTAGTGCAAAAGTTTGTGCCACGAAGTCGCGTCGGAATTTTTCGCAACGAACGTACCAGGTGCATCCCATTAGACCCCAACAGATGTTTTGGTGTGTTTTCGTACTATTTGGGTGCATTTTGGGCTGTTTAGTTGCCTTACCAAACTCGGTGCAAAACGGGCCCAACAAGTGTAAAGTTGTGGCACGAAGTTGTGCCACAATTTTTCGCAACGAACATGCCCAATCCACCCCCATTGGACCCTAAACTAATGTTTTGGTGCGTTTCGTACTATTTGGGTGCATTTGGGACCGTTTGGTTGCCTTACGAAACCGGTGCAAAACGGGCCGAACTAGTGCAAAAGTTCGTGCCACGAAGTCGCATCGGAAATTTTTCGCAACGAACTTACCAGGTCCATCCCATTAGACCCCAAACAGATGTTTTGGTGCGTTTCGTACTATTTATGTGCATTTTGGATCGTTTGGTTGCCTTACGAAACTCGGTGCAAAACGGGCCGAACTAGTACAAAAGTTTGTGCCACAAAGTCGCGTCGGAATTTTTTGCAACGAACTTACCAGGTCCATCCCATTAGACCCCAAACAGATGTTTTGGTGCGTTTCGTACTATTTATGTGCATTTTGGACTGTTTTGGTTGCCTTACAAAACTCGGTGCAAAATGGGGCGAACAAGTGCAAAAGTTAGTGCCACAAAGTCACGTCGGGAATTTTTTGTAACGAATGCTGTTGACCGACCCCATTGGACCCTAAACTGGTGTTTTGGTGCGTTTCAAACTATTTGGGTGCATTCGGGACCGTTTGGTTGCCTTACGAAACTCGGTTGCAAAATGGGTCGAACTAGTGCTAAAGCTCATGCCACGAAGACGCGTCGGAATTTTTTCATAACGAACATACCGGGTTCATCCCATTAGACCCCAAACAGATGTTTTGGTGCGTTTCAAAACTATTTGGGTGCATTTTGGACCGTTTGGTTGCCTTACGAACTCGGTGCAAAACGGGCCCAACAAAGTGCAAAAGTTCGTGCCACGAAGTTGTATCAGAATTTTTCGCAACGAACACGCCCAATCCACCCCATTGGACCCTAAACTGATGTTTTGGTGTGTTTCATACTATTTGGGTGCATTTGGGACCGTTTGGTTGCCTTACGAAACTTGGTGCAAAACGGGCCGAACTAGTGCAAAAGCTCGTGCCACGAAGTCGCGTAGGAATTTTTTCGCAATGAACGCACCCGATCCATCCCAGTGGACCCTAAACTAATGTTTTGGTGTGTTTTGTTCTATTTGGGTGCCTTGAGGACCGTTTGGTTGCGTTACGAAACTCGGTGCAAAACAGGCTGAAACTAGTGCAAAAATTCGTGCCAACCAAGTCGCGTCGAAACTTTTTGCAACGAACTTCCACGATCCACCCCCACTGGACCCTAGACTGATGTTTTCGTGCATTTCGTACTATATCATTGCAGTTGGGACCGTTTGGTTGCGTTATGAAACTCGGTTGTAAAACGGGCCGAACTAGTGCAAAAGTTCGTGCCACGAAGTCGCGTCGGAATTTTTTGCAATGAATGCACCCCTGTCCGCCCCATTGGACCCTAAACTTATTTTTTGGTGTGTTTCATACTATTTCGGTGCATTTGGGACCGTTTGGTTGCATTAGGAAACTCGGGGCAAAACGGGGCCGAAACAAGTGCAAAAGTTCGTGCCACGAAGTCGCGTCGGAATTTTTCACAACGAAGGCATTTGGGTGCGTTTCGTACTATTTGGGTGCATTTGGGACCGTTTGGTTGCCTTACGAAACTTGGTGCAAAACGGGGCCGAACTAGTGCAAAAGCTCGTGCCACGAAGTCGCGTAGGAATTTTTCGTCAACTAACGCACCCGATCCATCCCAGTGGACCCTAAACTAATGTTTGGTGCGTTTGTTCTATTTGGGGTTGCCCTTGAGGACCGTTTGGTTGCGTTACGAAACTCGGTGCAAACAGGCCGAACTAGTGTAAAAATTCGTGCCACCAAGTCGCGTCGAAACTTTTTGCAACGAACTCCCATGATCCACCCCACTGGACCCTAGACTGATGTTTTCGTGCATTTCGTACTATATCATTGCAATGGGACCGTTTGGTTGCGTTACGAAACTCGGTGTAAAACGGGGTCGAAACTTGTGCAAAAGTTCGTGCCACGAAGTCGCGTCGGAATTTTTTGCAACGAACCATCCGGTCCACCCCACTGGACCCTAAACTGATGTTTTGGTGCGTTTCATACTTTGGGTGATTTGGACCGTTTGGTTGCCTTACGAAAC